>NW_023270377.1:74976991-75184019 GCF_011800145.1 Mirounga leonina | reverse complement strand
CTTCCTTCCTTCCTTCCTTCCTTCCTTCCTTCCTTCCTTCCTTCCTTTCAAGATTTTATTTATTTATTTGAGAGAGAGAGAATGAGAGAGAGAGAGCACATGAGAGGGGGGAGGGTCAGAGGGAGAAGCAGACTCCCTGCCAAACAGGGAGCCTGATGCAGGACTCGATCCAGGGCCTCCAGGATCATGACCTGAGCCGAAGGCAGTCGCTTAACCAACTGAGCCACCCAGGCGCCCCTCTCCCTTTATTTACATAAGTTTTGAAAATTCTTCAGTTACTTGTAGTCATCTTTTCCAAATGATAGTCAAACTTCTGTCCTTTGATGTTAAGGTGATTGCCTTTTCATATCAATTTGGCAGTGCAGATGGATTTAAAGTGAAATAGGTTCTTTCCTTTTCATCCTGATTCTAATTAGATACTTAGAGTCTAAAACCGAGATTTGTGACACTCTACTTAATACTTTCTACTTCCTGTTTTTGTTAAACATTGGGTAATTTATGAGTTTACCTTGTTAAAATTGTCCAGTACACACAAATTTTGTACATTGTGTAGCAACATAAATAATTTTCTTTGAATGGGATAGCTGAAGAAAAGTAAGACTGAGTAGGAAAATTTCATATGAATCTGGGACTCTTTTTAAATATTAGAATTAAAACGTGGCTTTGATACATTTCTTTATTCCTTATATCTCACTTCCTTTAATTCTATTAGACAATGACCTCTACATTTGTGCCTTGATGGGGTAGAGGGCTCTAGTAGCTATTTGTTGACTAAGGATTTTGTGGTTGTTACATTTTTTAGTATGTTGGATTTATGAGTAAAGCTTCAAACAACTAATTAAAATACACTGGAAAATCCTTCATTACAAGAAGTTGATATTCTGAATATAGTTTTAAAATATGATAACCAGGGCGCCTGGGTGGCTCAGATGGTTAAGCGTCTGCCTTTGGCTCAGGTCATGATCCCAGGGTCCTGGGATCGAGTCCCACATCGGGCTCCCTGCTCCTTGGGAGGCTGCTTCTCCCTCTGCCTCTCTCTCTCTCTCATGAATAAATAAATAAAATCTTAAAAAAAATAAAATAAAATATGATAACCAATAAAGTTTACCTGTTCTATAACTATTTTTGACAAGCATTCATACTCAAGTTTTAAATAAAAATTATTAGATTCTTAAATGTATAAGTAGTTTTGCCAAAATAATGGATAATTCGTGAGTTTTAATAAGCAAGTGAAATATTATTTACAGGATGATATAATTTAATGTGTATATTTAATAAATAAATGACTGTTGTCTGCCAAACATTATATTCAGTCTTGGGAATCAGTGATAGAGCCCCTGCTTTCCAGGGATTTACCTTCTAGAAATATATATATCCATATGGTATACGTAAGTAAAAAACTCTTGAGGTAGTGGATATGTCATTGTTTTATGCTTTGAACTCTGATGGTGTTTAACATTTGCTTCATATTTCCCTTTTGATTTAATGGAGATATAGAGATGTTAAGTGACAGCAAAACCACATTCCCTTATGTGAATGCTAATGCTTTTCCATATTCTGTTATCCATTTATTTACTTATCTTTGTTTATGAATGCTGAATAGTAGCATAGTTAGTTTTTTACATATTGTTCTACTTTCTACCTATTTACTTATTCCTGTCAATGTATGCTAAATACTAGCATAGGCTGGCATGGCCACAAAATTGGTTGGGAGACGCTCATGTGTCGCTCTCCGTGGTGCTGAAAATTATTGTGAGCTGAAATTAGTTTCCTCTAATTTTTTTTTTAAAGATTTTATTTATTTATTTGAAAGAGAGAGAAACAGAGATAGCAAGAGAGAGCACAAGTAGGGAGGAGAGGGAGAAGCAGGCTCCCCGCTGAGCAAGGAGTCCAACCTGGGCTCAATCCCAGGACCCTGGGATCATGACCTGAGTTGAAGGCAGACGCTTAACCGACTGAGCCACCCAGGTGCCCCTCCTCTAATTTTTTTAAGAAAAGGTTTTATTTATTTTTTGAGAGAGAGAAAGAGTGCAAAGGGGGAGGAGCAAGCAGACTTTGCGCCAAATGTGGAGCCCTATGCGGGGCTGGATGTCATGACCTTGAGATCATGACCTGAGCCAGAACCAAGAGGAAGGTGCTTAACCAACTGAGCCACCCAGGTGCCCCATTTCCTCTAACTCTTTGGCACTAATTATTATTGCCCAATCAAGAATTCAACACAGGGGCGCCTGGGTGGCTCAGATGGTTAAGCATTTGCCTTTGGCTCAGGTCATGATCTCATGTCCTAGGATCGAACCCCACATCAGGCTCCCAGCTCAGCCGGGAGCCTGCTTCTCCCTCTCCCTCTGCCTGTCCCCCTGCTTGTGTTCTGTCTGTCTCTCTCTCTCTCAAATGAATAAAAAAAAAAAAAAATCTAAAAAAAAAAAAAGAAGAAAAGAATTCAACACAAAGAAAGGAAAAGTTTAGTAGGGAAAGGAAAGATGAAAAAGATGAAAGTTCACATGCAAGTTTCAGCCATTTGTTAATAGATGGTTGGATTAATTAATTTATTTAACTAAAGTTTACAACAGGTATTGTGCTTAGAGTGAAGCTACAACTTTGCACCTGCACTGTTCCCATACAACTACACTTTATTCTGGTGTATCCCATTGTATATTGGAGAAAACAGACATCAATCACACAAATATGGAAAAATGTAAATTTGAAACTGTGTTAGATGCTAAGATGCTGCAGCGGATCATGAGATAAACTAGAGCAAATATGAGTATGTAAGTATGGAGCTTGGTTAAAAATTAATTACCTTTCCCTCATATTTTTAAACTATTATAAAAATAATATATTAAAGAAGATAAGGTCTAGTAAATCATGTAAGACTTCCAAATAAAATCTTAAAAAATATTTTAATGAGGTCTTGCCTCCATGAACTTAACTTTTTAATAACAGATTTTATATTTGAAATAGCTATATTTCCTGATCATGACATTTTAAATGATGATATAATAATTATCATCAAGGGTGAGAAAATGTTTGCACAAAGTAGGTGTAAAACATTTTATACCTTTATTTTTATGACAAAATATTTGTCAATTAAAGTGGTATTTAAAATATATCAACTCTATTTTTCTTTCATTATCAGTTGTGATTTTGCATTTTTGTGGATATAAATGGATTTCAAATCCATTAAAAATTTTTATCAGAAAATTGAAAATAACTATAAAGCTTAAATTTGAAAAATACTCAAGAATTATTAGAGCATTCAATCTGCAGCTGACATGGCTACCACAAAAATAACAAATCACCACATGGCACAGAATTATTGTATATTTATGTTGCTAGAGCTTTGGGTCATTAACTGAAGGTATGCTCTCTACAGTTTCCTGCCTAGAGTTCTTTGCTCCCCCCATCTGCAATGGGCTGCATTTTGAACTACATGCAATGTTTCTTGGCCCCTAAACTAAAAATCTTCAAACTATTCCATTAGCCCTTGCAGACCACTGAGTCTGTAGCTGAATACTGAAGTAGATGTTCAGATGTAGAAACTTCTTTATGTCACCTTCAGGAAGAATGGGACACACACTCAGACTCCACTTGTTTAGGCCATCCTACAAAGAGCCCTAAACAAGCTTCTTGTCTATGAACTCTGGCAACTTGAGGCCACCCTACTTGGCCACTTCTGATGGTTGAGGTGGTCAATACAACATGTGATATCTGTTAACAATTTTTGATACACTAGTTGGAAAGCTTAGCAATTAGCCTGTTTCATTTTTCTTCTGAGAATTTATTACCATCTGACATAAGTACATATTTGTTTTTTGTTTAGGACATATTACACTAAAATGTAGCATTCATGAAAGTGGAGTCTCACTGTTGTATTCCCGGAACATTCAATACATATTCACTGTACAAGTTTCATGAGGGCTATCTTTTGTTTTCCTCTGTATGTTTTAGTACCTACCCCAGTGCTTAAGTCATTGTATTGCACTAAGGTGATAAGCAGGGTCCAGAGTATAAAGATTCTTGTAGGACTTGTTAAGGCTTTTAGACAATTTCCTAAAAACAATGAGAATCCACCAAAATACTATAATTTGTAAGAAATATTTTTAGATTTTTATTTTAGAAAACAGAGTTCTTGCTCTCTCTATCTCTTAATAATGGCATCTCCATTCTTCTACTCACCCAATTTTAAAATCTCACAGTAATGTAACACTTTTATCCTTCTCCTTCATTGCTAATAATTTTTCAAGACCTGACAATTTAACTTCAGTAATCTCGCTCTCCTCCTATTCTTTCTCCCTCCCTCCCTCCTTCCTTCCTTTTTCTTCCCTTCTTTCGTTCTTTCTTTCTTTCTTTCTTTCTTTCTTTCTTTCTTTCTCTCTCTTTTCTTTTCTTTTCTTTTCTTTTCTTTTCTTTTCTTTTCTTTTCTTTTCTTTCTTTCCTCTCTAGATAACATCACCCTTTGTTTTCCTTTTGGGCTTTGATTAATCACAGGTTGGTCAAGTGTACCTGCTGAATTTCTGTCTTTGGTATATTCTCCATCTAAATCACTTTATGTTTGATAAATGATTACTTGTAAAATGTTGGTCATCCCATTTATCTAAACAAATACTTTCAATAAGTCTTCACTGATTAAAGATAAATTCCTAGCTTTCTATTTGAAAAAAGTACAATATAAACTTTTTTTTTTACTTTCAACACTCAGTCACATAAATTATTGCATTTATTCTTCTTGTAAGATAAGCAAAGATTGTTTCTCCTCTCATTTTTTAAATAAAGTCAAACTTTAAAAATGTTGCAAAATTACTACAAAAAAATTCCCTGGTATTCCTCATGCAAATTTACCAACTGTTAAAAGTTGATCACATATCCTTCATCATTTTCTCTGTAGGTATTTCTGAATGATTGTGAATAAAATGCAGCCACAATGCCCTTTTTACCCCAAAGTATTTTATTACAGTAACTATAGTAAAATTATAAAAATTAGGACACTTAATATTGATGTAAAATTAATTGTAATTTAACATAAAAGGTCTATAGATTAGATATCATGGACTTCATATTTTGCCAATTGTCCCAATAATATATATTTTTTCCAGTCCAATAACTAATTCTGGATTACACATTGCATTTAGGAGTCATGTCTCTTTAATCTCCTGTAGTCTGGAATAGTTCTCTAGCCTTTCTTTAACTTTCATCAGAATTATATTTTTGAAAAGTACAGACACAAGATATTTTATGGTATTTTCCTCAATTTGGATTTGTCTTTTGCTTTTTTTCATGGTTACAATCAATTATGCTTTTTTTGGTCTTATACTAAACAAATTACATTGTGTACTTTTTCATGCAGCACATCATGAGGCTCATGACATCACCTGGAACCATTATTGATTTTAAGCTTGATCACTTGGTTAAGATAATGTCTGGATTTATTTTTTTATTCCCTGGTAATTAAGAATCTATGGCAGATTACAAAAATGGTTTCAAGTGCTTCCCATTTGTGTATGCATTCTTCTTTTCCATATGATTTTGCAGTTTTTCCCATCAAGACATGGAATATATTACTCCATCATTTGAATCTGGGCTTGTCCATGTAATCTTCTTGGGCTAATGGGACATTGACAAATTTGTGTCAGCATAATCTTGAGAAGTGTTCTGTCTTGGAGCCTGTATTCCATTGTTGCTTTTTGGAACCCTGGAAGTATCATTACTCAAGAAAACATGGCTAACCTACTGAAGGGTGACAGCAGGTTGAACAAAGATGAACATTCCAGCTGAGCCCTGCCCCTAATCAACTTGACAACCAGCAGACAAGTGAGGCCATCCTAGACTATTCAGCCCAAACTAAGCCATCCAGAGGAGATAATTACCCAGACAACCCATAGAACCTTGAGAAATTATAGATGTTTTATTATTTTATGCCATAAAGTTTGGGAATGGTTTGTTATAAAGCAAAAGCTAAGAATTTCCAGGGAGAGGGGTGCCTGGGTAGTTCAGGTGGTTAAGCATTGGACTCTTGGTTTCTGCTGAGGTCATGATCTCAGGATCCTGAGATCAAGCCCTGCATCGGGCTCTGTGCTCAGTGCAGAGTCTGCTGGAGATTCCCTCTGCCCCTTCACTGGTGCATGCTCTCTCTCTCTCCCTGCCTCCCATCAAACAAACAAATAAAATCTTAAAAAAAAAAAAAAAATACCCAGGGAGATACTTTGGGACTACAGAAATATCTTGTTCAACATTCAATCTTTACCCACTAGAATTATGACTCTTGCTTTAGTTAAATATTAGCACAAAACTTGCAAAATAGCATTGCTACTTTTTTAAGAGATCACGAATGTAAGAATGGGGGATTATATGGCTTCAAAGGCCATATGTCTGGTAAGTGGCTATGTCAGCATTAGAACCCCAATCTTTATTTGCTGGCCCATAGCATTTGCCATGCAGAGGTGGGTAGCCTGATGGCAGAACTGGGACTCATATGAGGGAACAATAGAGAGAAATTCCAGAGTGTCCCTGGTATTATGAGTGGCATCCTGTGTTCTCACACATACATAGAATACCTCTGGTAGATGCTCCATTACTGAGAGTTGGAAGGGGTGGCAGGATGGACAATGTAAGAAGATATTAAGTATAGTTATCATACCAATTTAGATAATAATTGATTCATGAAATATATAAAGATAACAGTTCTAGAAATTTCCTTTTGAGTATAGTCAAGAATGTCATTGACATTCTAGATAAAAATAATATGTTTGTACAACATGGCTCTTAATATCTTTGAAGTAGCTACTATATCTTCCCTCAGTTTTGCCAAATAAACTTAGAAGAGGGAGCTAAGACAGGTGAAGTGACACTGGGAGAGGAGAAAATGACCCCAATTTTACTCTCACAAGTAAGAAAACTGAGACCAAAGAAAGGCAGCAGTGAATAAATGGCAAAGCAGGGATTTGAACTCAGTAATCCCAATTTCCTAGAAGAGTACTTCCCACATGGCAGTGGGGAATATGTCCCAAGTCTTCAGATGGTAATAATATCTGAGTCTTAAGTCTGTGCCTTGTGCCAGGCATTGTTCTAAGATCCTTACATACAGTTTAATTCATTTAGTACCAGAGACTTTCTGCTACACCATACATTAACTTAGAAATGACTTCACATTAACTTTACTTTGAAATGCAAGCATTCAGGCACTTCAGGGTGTGTGCGTGTGTATGTGTCAAAGACCATACGTTGTTGACTGAGAAAGGAATTCAAAGCTCCACTTTTTGTCTTTACTTCTCCCTAAAAAATTTAAGAGCACAAGGAAGAGTTTTGCGTTCCCAGTTCTCTTACAATGTGTAAGCTGGCAGCAGCTGTCGCCAGCCAGAACACTAGGAGGCTGTCAGGGTGTAAGAACTGTAATGGACAAGGGGCCAAACTCTTGTCTGTCCTTTCTGCTTCAAGGCTCTGAAACCTCAAGTCCCCGCATCATTTCTCCACTGGAGAGACTACGACGGGGGTGGGGTTGCCTCAGCTTTTCCCCGAGGGCAGTCCCCGACCCTCCAGCATCCCTATAAGAGGCTCGCTGGTGCACGGGACTAACACCGTGGATGCAAGCCGGCTTTTGCACCATGGGAAACCTGGATGGCCAGGGGTCACGAAGCGCTCTGTAGGGGAGAGGAGCCGACCCCACAGTTGCTCTTGGGGGCCGTGCCTGCCAAGTATCGCGGGACTTGTGCACATCGCTGGAGCGGCAGCTCTAGGAGCAGCTGGAGCGCGCTCGGTGCTCACCGCCCTAGCCCAGGGAGGAGCGGGAGCGGGGAGGGAGGAGGGCTGGGGGGTGCTGGTTACGTAAATGATACTAGCCCAGTGAGAGGCCTCCAGGCTGGGGCTACGAGAGGGGGAGGGACCGTGCGAGGAGGTGGGGCTGGGAGGGAGAGGGTTGGGGTGGGAGGGGGGCGGGGGCCGGGGGCGAAGTGACCAGGCGGCAGCGGCGGCGGCATAGGCGGCTCTGCCGAGGTGACAATGTACTAGGAGCCCTCGTTCGGTCTCCTGCGCCTCCTCGGCCTCGGCGCCCGCTCTCGCGGCGCTCGCGGAGCCCTCTAGCCCGCCGCTGCGCTATGAGGGCGCCTCTCTGGGGCTGGCCCAGGCCGGAGCCAGCTTGCTCCGCTCCGGGGGAAGTGTGAAGAGAGAGGCGCGGGCGGGAGCCGGGGCTGCGCGCGGCGTTCGCGGGCCGGCGCGGGTTCCAGGTGAGCGCGGGCTCGGCGCACCCGGCACTCTCGGCGCGGCCGACAGGCGCCTGCTGGGCTGGTCGGAAGCTGAATCCCGTGTGTGGACTGCCGTTCCCTCTTCGCGGGATCCTTGGCCACGATAGCAGGTCTCCGTCTCTCTCTTGCTCCCCTTCTCTTCCTCGTAATTGTCTGGGGCGAGTCCTCTCCGGGTGGCCAGGGTGCCCGGGTGGGTGCCGCAAAGTCCTGCAGCGAGTGTGGGGCGCGGAGTCGAGCGCCCGGGGCCGGACGGCGGGCCGGGGCGCCCGCGGACCCGGCGAGACGGCCCCCTGGGCGCTTTGAGCGCGTTCGCCTGCTGCTGCAGGTGCGGAGGGAGGATCACGAGGCGCGGAACTTTCTGCCGCCGCCCGCCCTCTACCTTGCTCTTTCCGCTACTCGGCTGAGCTCCGGGGCGCTGGCCACCCTCTGCGCCTTGGTGGCGCTCCGCGGCGGGGCAACTTTCTCCCACCAGCTGCGGGCGGCTGGGGCTTGCTGTGCGCGGACGCTTCTCCTCGGCTTGACACCGCGGACGCTCTGGAGCTTGGGTGTCTTCTTCGACGATTGCCTTCCTTTCTTTCTCTCTCAGTGCCCCTCGGCCTCTCTTTCTCTCTGTGCGTCTCTGGCTCTGACTCAGTTTCTTTCTCTGACTTTCTCTCTGACTCTGGCTCCCCCTGCGCCTTCCGGGTCTGTTTCTTTCCCCTTCTTTTCTTCCTTGTCTTTCTTGGGATGTCTCTTCCTGTTACTCTGTCTCTTAACGCTTGTCTCTTCTTCTTTTCTCTCTGCCTCTTGCTGCCTATCTCTGTCTCCCTTCCTCGCCTCTCCTGTCCTCCAGATCCTCAGGCGCCTTGGCCAGTGGAGCACGGCCCGACCCACCTTCTGGGCATCTCCAGGTACAGAGATCTCCCTACTCAGAGCCAGAGAGTGTGCGGCGGATGCCCTTGTGTGGGCTCTCCTGGAGTCGAGGGGCTGAATGAGGGGCGCAAGGGCCAGTCTCTCAGCTTTGCGCGGCCTCGAACCCGAGCGCACTGAGGCTGCTGGTAGCAAAAGCTGCGGGCGCCCCTCCCCTCACTCCGTTATTTGACTATGATCAGTTGAATTTCCTAGTAGATAGTCTACATCTCCAGGTTTTACAAGTAGCCCCAGGAGGAGAGATGGATGAAGCTTTTGGATCCAGGGAAAACTAACCTCGCAAGGGCGGGAGCTTTCGTGAGGCAAAGGTGTTGCTAGCGGAGGAGAGGAGCATTGGAGACTATTTGCTTTAAACTGCCATAACACTCAATCCTTGAGCGTTTTCCTTGCGAGAGGTCGTGGTCACTGTTCCCAGGAACAGAGCGTAGAGATTTTATTTGCAGGGGAAAGACACTTGGATACCCTAGACGCCTGAAATTTCGGGTTTTCTTCGGACCCTCGGATCTTTAGTTTTATATGAAGGCTGCCTTTGCTCAGGGTTGCTTCCTTACCGTCCCGGGGTGTGTGTGTGTGTGTGTGTGTGTGTGCGTGCGTGCGCGCGCGCGTGTGCATGTGTGTGCGCGCGCTATTACTTGTGTTCATGCCCTCTAGTGTTAAAGAAACCAGCTTGTTTCAGAATAGTGAAAAGTAAGGTCACCCTATTTGGTGACATATTTTGGACCTCTTACTTTCCCAGATTATTTTCCTTGCCTTCACCCATCCTTTCCTTTTCCTCATCTTGACTTTTGCATTGCATTACTAATTTTCCCTTTTCCCCGATCTCTACAAACTCCTCCTCTCCTGCAGAATTAGAATCTTAATATTGAAACCCTGTTTGAGCGACTTCACAGATGGATAGATTTGGAGAATCTTCATAGCCTAAGGCAGGCTTTGAACATGAGAAATGTGCATTTCTCTGCACTGTTTGCCACAAGCCAGGATTTCACATTTCTTCCTTATGCCCCTGCCCACCTTCAACTGCACTGAGAATTTTCTCTGGCTGCTCCTGCTTATTTAAATAAATGCTTTTAATTCTCTGTGTGATGCTCATCCCATTCCAGGGCTTAAGCTGCTTGCTTAAGTAGAGGCACTGTGTCTGAGATCAGGTTTGGGGAGGAAGAAAAGAAAGCTTTTGCAAAAGAGGTACAGTGCTGCTGGTGTAGATTAATTCTGGATTCCAGAGTGCGTAGTGGAACCGGATGCTGTTTCAGATATGCAGACCCTAGCGCAGTGTGGGAAAACTAGTAAATACTTAATAAAAACTTGTTAGTTGAGTGATTAGCATGCAGCTAATTATGGGCTTTGAATTCATCCAGCTATGCTAATGAGCCTACGTAAAAGAAGTTGAATTCTACCTCCCCCCCCTTTTTTTTTTCTGTTTCATTTAGTCTTTTATGAATGGGAATTGAGGACTAGTAGAAGGGATGTTGAAACACGACTCTTCTGTCCCTTTTTTTTTTTTTTTATTTGATAGAGAGAGAAATAGCGAGAACAGGAACACAAGCAGGGGGAATGGGAGAGGGAGAAGCAGGCTTCTTGCCGAGCAGGGAGCCCGATGTGGGACTCTATCCCAGGACCCTGGGATCATGACCTGAGCTGAAGGCAGACGCTTAACGACTGAGCCACCCAGGCGCCCTGTCCCTTTTTGGTTTATTCACTGCTTGAATTTGTCCCTCTCCGCAAGTCTTTAACTTGGCTGATGCTCTTTAACAAGTCACTGCAGAATTGAAGAAATGATTTTAGAGGCTCAGATGGCTGGCATCTCTTAATCTTCCTACCTGAAAGTAAACTGGAACATGACATCATTTATTAGTGAATACTTTCGTGTGGTCTTTCACAAGCGAAAAGTTATCTCTTTTAATATAAAGAGCAGATCTGTCAGCTTAAAATATTTGGGGGCTATAAATTGATCTGCAAACTGAATCACTTGCCTTAAATAATTTATAGGCTTCCTTACTGCTTCAAATATATATGAGAAGTGTGGTACTACATGCATATGAGAATTTGCCAAAGTATCTGGAAATGTAGTCCTCCTGACACAAGGTACTAGTAGGAATTCATAAGCTGCAGTATTGTTTTTTTTTTGTTTTTTTTGTTTTTGTTTTTGGGTCTTTTTTTTTTTCAGTATTGTTTTTTTGATGATAGGGTAGTCTCTTCTTAAAGCAGTTGGGGATTTATTTTTACATGAGTATTGTACAGGAGCATGTTCAAAGGCAATTTTGCTTTAAAAATATTACTTATAGATCACCTGACATTGTACCCAATGTTTTATATTTAAAAATAGCAAAGATACAGTGAAGGTGAAAAGTCTGATACTGGTTGAGATATGTTCTGATTTCTTACTGATAATATTGAGGCATATTTAGCTTTTTAACTTTATGTGCATTAATTTCACGTTGACCAATTTTGTCAGAATGAAATACAATGTTTCCATTTTGCTTACTTGATTTTTAGAAGTGGTAGTTCTTTTTTCCTTTCTTTTCTTTTTTAGAAGTGGTAGTTCTAACAGGAACATTTCCATGGAATAGAGATTGTGCAGCTCTTTAAACTTGGCATTTTAGGGAGAGGGTGAGAGAAAGCAATACATGGGTGTTTTTATTCTTTCTGGTTGGACAAATGAAGAGGATATTGGTGTTTCTGAATAACACCAAGTGAAAGTAAGGAATATGATTGAGAATAAAGTATGAATAAAGTCCATTAGGTGAAATAAGTAACAGTACTACATGTCTTTGATAAGTATTCATTGTGCTTTATGAAAATGAACAGTATCTAGTTTTGTCCTTTATTGGTGTTGTTAGATATCACAATCTCAAGTGGCACCTCTTGCAATAAACAAGAAATTCTTTTTTTTTTTAAAGCTTTTTTTTTTTAAAGATTTTATTTATTTATTTGACAGAGATACAGCGAGAGAGGGAACACATGCAGAGAGAGTGGGAGAGGGAGAAGCAGGCTTCCCGCTGAGTGGGGAGCCCGATGTGGGGCTTGATCCCAGGACCCTGGGATCATGACCTGAGCCGAAGGCAGATGCTTAAGGACTGAGCCAGCCAGGGGCCCCTAAACAAGAAATTCTTGACTGTGACTTTTAATATATCACCTTCTTGGGTTTGCATTGCCATCAGTAGTAGGAACATGTACACATCTTAAATCTAATGAGGCCTGCAGGATCACTACTTTGAAGCCTGAGTGACCATATGCTAATTATTCAGAGAATTTTAACTGGGTTTTAATTCTCAATCCTTCCTTCTGCTCTTGTCATCAGAATAAACACATGTGAAACATCAAATCAAGTCTCATATTGACTCTGACTATCCATTTGATGGCCTTTCTTAATATCACCCCCCCACCCACACATACATACTAAGTATATGTTCAAACACATAAATCACATTTAAAGATCTACTGTCTGCTCTGATAAACCATTTGTCATTTTAACAGATTAGACTTTTTTTTTTTTTAAGGTTTTATTTTTAAGTAATCTCTATACCTAACATGAGGCTGGAACTCACAACCCTGAAATCAAGTTTCATGCTCTACTGACTGAGTCAGCCAGACACCCCCAGATTAGACTTCTGTTTACAATTTCTATCTTAAAGCACATTGTTTAATTAAGGACATCTGCTAGTCAATTACAGACATACGTGTTTTTGAAGATTCCAGCTTTCTGTTGTGAAATTTAATACTTAGAAAATTCAAAGAAATTTGTGAGAGTGAATGCACACATTAATTCAGTAGTTGGTCATCCATTTGGGGCATTATAAGCAATTATATTTTAGAGCAAAATATAAATAAAATGGACTTTATTTATTTGATACTTGTTTCTCCTGGATTCAGATTTAAACCTGTGTGTGTGCTTTCAATGTAGTATATTATAAAAATTATTTTTAATTTTTTAATTAAAAATTTAATTTTAATATTATAAAAATATTTTTAATGGGTCTTTGCCTGATCACCAGGAAATAATTACAGGTGGCTAAAGATAGCTGTGTGATGAATGTATGTTTCTATTCCCTTGTAAATGAATTAGCTAAAATTCATTTTTAGCTATGAGTTTTCTAATTTTATTTTCTTTATGAATCAGGACCTTTTTATTTAAGTTGAAATCTTAACTTTGAAAAATTTTAACTAGAGATTATTAAGAGATTTCTGGGGCCTAACATTTAAAATGTAAGTGAAAGTAGGGAGATGTGCCTTTTCTCTATGGGCCCAACTTTACTCAAATGTACACATGTAATTATTGTCCTTATGAACTCCTGGGTTCTCTCTTAATGTTTATCCTACTATAATTGCCCACCCTTCACAATAGACCTAGAGCAAGATACAAAATATCAGTTGTTGAAAGTTGTCCCATGTTAATGGTTAATCCTTCCAACATAGCTTGAGAGGGATGTAGAGAAAATTGTGACTGTTAACATCATAGATATGAACACATTTGTGATCATATATATGGTTATATGAGAAAATTAAAATGCTGCTCATATTAAATATTCAGACTTCCTTTGTATTTTTTTTTTTTAGAACTGCTTACTGTTAAGATAGGTGGGAACTGTCCAAGATCTAGTATATCAGGGTTTTAACATGATGTGGAATTAATTAGGACTCTGATACATTAAACTACATTGATGTCACTTAAATCTTATTTAAGCTCTTGTAGAACATTATAGGAAGTGTGATTAAACTGTTAGTTGGCATTTTGGTGATCATAATACAAGTGCTGAGTAACCACTGTAAACAGAAGAATTTAAAGTAAAGCCTGCATATTCAAAATAATCTAAATTACACCTCAGAGATAGTAGTAAATGTCAACTTAATCTCTTGCCTAATATTAATTGCCTTTATATTATAAGCACAGCACCTCTTTTTTTTGTTAAAAAATAGATTTTGACATATGGGGAGGATTATGTTCTTGTAGATCAGAAGCATAATAACTGACTTAATTTCCTCTTGAGATTTTTATTATATAATAGTTTCAGATGGAGAGGATGAGATTTATATGACTATCAAGACCCTTTTGCAATACTACCATTAGTCTAATGAAAGAAAAATGGGAACAAATACTTGGAAACAAATCTATGTGAAGGTACAGCCATTTCAGTTTATTTATGAAGCAGTTAAAAATGGCAAATTGAGTTACACATTGAGAAAATAACTAAAATCTATTGGGTGCTTACTTTGTCCTTGTACTGTGGATAAGTAAACATCTAATATGTCTTGCCACATTTTATCCTCATAACCATATGAGCAGTAAGTAGTAATATTGTCCCTATTGTATAAATGAGGACTTACTCAGAATCACACAACTAATACGTTTTAGCACGAGGGATCACATCAGTTCTTTCTATATATGAAGCCAGTATTCTAGTAGTTCTCAGTCTGATATTTTCACTGATTAATAAATTTTTTTAAAAAAATTGAGTGCCAACCTCCATGTGAACGTTTTCTTTTGTATGGTAAGAATGATTTAAAAAGTCTGCTGTCACCATCATGTTATAAAAGAGTGGACATTTTTACACCAGCTAATATGGCAGAACTGAATATCAAAATATAGTTCTTAGAATAAATTTAGCTTTCTATGCGTTTTTCTACATTGCACTTATTTTTCTAATTTAACAAAGACTGATGAAAATTTTATCACAGTCTGGTAATTTATTTCACCATCTTCTGTAGTCTGTGCTTGGGAACCCATCTCAATGTGAACCTCTGTAATAGCTTATCTTCCCTGTGCACCCTGTGCCCATAGACAGCACAGGCTAGTATGGTAGTCATATCCATCACTTAATAAGACACACACAACCCTTATAGCCGTTCCTTTCTCTTGCCAGTCGCCAGCCTGGGCAATAAAATTTGGACCCAGGAAAGATGCCAGAATTGCTCTAGCCTCAGTTTACTGTGGCAGTGTTTGTTGAAAGGATTAGAGAATTGGAGGTGACTTGTTCCTTTATGGGGGTTAACCGCCAATCACTGTCACTAAGATGGTGCCAATCTGTGTCCTGGGACAAGAGATGAATGCCAGGCAGAAATAAAGGAGCATGTCTCAAGAACTTATTCCTCTGTCCTTCCCCCAAACCTGTGCTTTCCAGCCTTTAGGGATCCTTTTGTTCCTTTTTCACTTCTTTGCCTTGGTGAGGACAAAGAGGTTTTGCTTTAGGTAAGAAAGAAAATTGCGAAGGTAAACTTCTAACTGCTTTTGTAAAACTGACCAAGGCTGTTAAATGCCAACTTGCTTTGGATAGAGACTATTGGGGCCATTGAAGAGGGAAAAAATGCCAGTGGGGGTATGTGAAATGTAGCTAAATGGACCTAAGGCATTGTTTAGTGTCCCTGCTAACAAACCAGTCTATACATTGAAATTACCTAAAGAGATGTGTGTGTGTGTGTGTGTGTGTGTGTTTATTTTAATAGAGATTGTCAGATCCCACCAATACAGATTCTCATATGCCTGGGATGGGTTTACAGAATCTATTTTTATTTGTTTATTTTAAGATTTTATTTATTTGTTTGAGAGAGAGAGAGAGACTATAAGTGGGAGCAGGGGAGGGGCAGAGGCAAAGGGAGAGCAGACTCCCAGCAGACTGCCCAGATGCCCTTCAGCTCAGATCATGATCTCAGACCCTGGGATCATGACCTGAGCTGGAGGCAGCCCTTAACCTACTGAGCCACCCAGTAGCCCCCAGATTCTATTTTTATAAATACCTTTCTAGATGATTCTAATATACAGTGAGGTTTCAAGCAACTGATCTACTTCCAGTTCATCATTTTTAAGATTTATTTACTAATTTTTATTTATTAAAAAAATAGTAGTTTTTAGCACAGCCAGACTTATTCTCCACATCCACACTTATTTTTTAAATTGTGCATTCATTTATATCATAAATTACAATGACACATTGCTATTAAAACAATTTAATACATATTTTTCTACAGAGTTTGTTCATAGGACTTCAGACGTCAGGGAGTCTTCACAACCACACACATTTTAACATTCAGGGACTTGAACTATCATAGGAAATGCTAGAATCCTAGTAACCATGTTTGTGCATTTGATTTCATTTTCGTGATGCCCAAATTTCAAAATACTAAGAATATAAAATAGCCCTAGATTTTCAAGGAAAAATAGAGTCAAATCTGAAGTCAGAATGCAGTCTCTGGGCAAGCTGCTCGGGCTCAGTGATCCTCTTCCATTCTGAGCTTTTTAAAGTAGTGACTATTAACAATAAAAGAAAGTAGTAATCAACTATTTTAGAAATAGTAAAAATGGGCAGAAGTTATGACCTGGAACCTAAAACAGATAACCCTGGGAATAATAAAAATGTTGACTGCTACAAGTATGAAGGGCCAATAATCTGTAAGGGGAGCAAATAGAATTAGACTGAACCATCAAGTCCATGTCTACATATTTAAGAAACAGAGCAGTTTCTTTTAATATTACTTATCAATATTACTTTTATTATCAATATTACTTTCAATATTACTTCTATTACTCTGGTTTTGAACAGTTATACTTTCTAAAATAGGCATGTGGATTCCTTTTGATAGAAACCATTCAATTTTAACTAGGGTAGATTAGTTGGAAAAAAAAACAGCATTATGTAATATTTAAAATAGCTTCACATTACTGTAGAATGTTTCTTCCCTTAAAAAAGATAGAAGTTACTATGTTCTGGACACTATTCTAAGTGCTTTACAAATATTAATTCATTTCATCATAACAACCTTCCAAAGTAGGTTTTATTAGTACCTTCATTTTACACACAAGGAAATTGGGACACAGAAAGGTTAAGTAAATTGTCCCAGACTAAGCTGATGAGTGACAGGGCAAGGACTATGCTATTTTGATGAAACAAAATGGTTAATAAAACAACTTGCTTTCCATCACAAAGCTTGAAGTAGCAGAATTGAAAATGGAACTCAGATTCCTAGGTCTTGTTTCCTATTTGAGTAAGATTTGCCTTTAAAAATGAAGGAAGAAAACCTGACCAACAAATCAGATTTCTAGAGTGGGAAATAAAAGTGTTTACGTTTCAGAAGTCATAGCACTGGATTAAGAAAGACAGTTAATTATGAAGGAGACAATAAATGTGGAAAAATTGGAATGGATTTCTTAAGTATGTTGTCTCTACTTAGTTGCAGATTACCCCCCAAAATAAGAAGAAATTAACATATAGAAAAATAATTAAATCCTTAAGTAAATAAGATTTCTTTATATAGACCTTAATCCATAACTGAGATATGTACCTGTAACTGATCTAATAAGAAATAGCTTATTTTCCTGTGATATTGCTGATAAAACATTTAAATTACATTAAGAAATCTTATGAAAGGATTGGGGAAATCCTGCTGAAATTTCTGGCTTTTTTTTCTCAAGTGTTTTAAGTTTTTTATATGATGGCATATCTTTACTAACTTGTAATTAGTACTCTGTAAGAACTGATGTATTAATCTTTGATACAATACATTTTCTCTTTCTGACCTTTAGTTGATTTTCAGCAACTTTCTATTGCTTACTATTTTTGTTTAATGCATGATGACAATGTTTTAATGATTTTTCTTTAGTCTTTAAAAAATTAAGCACTATTTTAGATTGATAGTTGAGTAGATTATGTAAATTATTTAAATTATATAGCATCAATAATGAGTCACTCCATCTGCCTGGTTTTTTAAAAACTAAAATTTGCACTTAAAAACAATGCTGTTTTCAGAGTCTATAAATGAAATGAAGGTTTATGAGGTTACTAACTAGCTTAGTATCAAGACTGTACAGTTTTTCCTTTTTGTGGCAGTAAATTCCACCTCTTTTTTTTCTGAATTCACAAGGCTCATCTTTCTTTGATTCTCTTGATAGTTCAGTCTCAAATGGGACTATATGTCGTTTGTCCTGAAAAATGTTAGAGGCCAGACTGTCCCTGAATATGGTTCAGATTTTACACCTCTCCTATAGGTTGTCAGTGTGCCTCTGTATTTTCTTCTTAAGTAAATAATGTGTTTATTTCTCAGTACTCTTTTTCTTCTCCCATATCCTTTCCTTGCTCCTCCTCTCCTTTCATCCTTCTTCATGGTGGTCTCTCCTTTAAATGGTCTTTCTTCTATGGCTTAATAAATCCACATGTAGCAGGACTAGACTATTAGTGGCTCTTGATTTGTTAAAAAAAATTAAAAAAGAGCTGTTTATTTCATCAGTTAGTTTTGAGTAGGTAAGAGACAGATGCTCTAGCTTTTGCATCTGGGTCATTTAGCAGGAGGCTGGGATACTAAATTCACATCTCATTACCTTTGTCTACTTTTAGAATTGTGTGCTTGGGCCCTGTGGTCAGTTGGCAGTTGGCCGGCCCATGACTCCGAGGGAATGCTGTGTTATTTGAAGGGATGCCAATTTCAGTTGCCACACAGTTTCCATATTTCTTGGTCAGATTTTCCATATAAAACATCCAGTATGTGTTTTATTACTAACTCTAGGCTATTGACTTCATGTCAAAAATTTATTATGTTATTAACTGATAGATTGTAATGAGCAATTTTAATAATTTATTTTCTGTGGCTTTCACTCCCTGATTTTGGATAGTGTTTCCCCTATTTGATAAAAGTAGAGCAGACATTTTTGTCACAGATTTTTTAAGAGTTTTATTGTTGTGCTCTAAGTTGAGATGAATCGTAGGTAATTGGATGGTGCAGCTGAATTAACACATTGAATTGCTAGTTATGAGACACTTCATTTGCTGTTGCAGACAACAATAGGCCCATTTTGCTTCTACAATGCACAAATTCTTATTATCTATATAAAGTTCTAATTCAAGTGAGATAATGTGTATGCATCATTTCCATTCCTTTTGTAAGGAAAAATAACCTTCACAAATATAAGAGACTTGCAACTATCTCATTAAATAATTTTGAACTTCAATAAATATTTTTTTCTGAGAATGTTAATCAGTTGTCTCATTCTCCACAAGAAGGACAGAGTATAAGGCATTTCATAAACATGAATTCAGTAGTATTGCTCTTACCCTGTGTACCTTAAGACCTATGCAGATGTGCAGTTTGCATTTCTTTCAACAGAGAGCCTTGTCTGAATCATTAAGGGCAGCATTGTTGCCATCATGACTATGTTGATATTCAGTAGTGTAATAATTTTGTTTGCTCTTGGTTTCTTTTCATTTTAAGGGTTTTTAGCGTAGCTTCTCTAGGTCAGTGGAGTTACTTTTAAACAGGTAAGTATCCATTTTAAGAGGAAGTATTGATACATACCTTTATTTATTATATGTTCTTTTGAAACCTCAAGAGTCAAAAAGATATCAGACTGTTACAAATTGGATAGAGTGAAGCAAGGCAGAGGAAACTGCCTGGGAAGACCCTGAACTCACCTCCTTCCATGGACATACCAAATCTTTGGCTATATATGAGTCATTTCCCTCTGAAAAGGTTCTGAAAACTAGATGAACTTCTTCTCTACATCAGAGGATAAAAAGACCACATTGAGAAAGGGAGGAGAGGCAGAGACCTGATGTCACAGAAACCACACCCTAGCATGGCCCCACACAAGAGGGAGGGATCTTACCAGTGCAGCACTTCTCCTGGAGGAGCAAGGGGTTGATGCCTCACATCAGGCACCCCAACTCCCCATGATCCACAGCAAAGAGATGAGCCCCCAAAAATGTGAGTGGGGCTGATGTCCAAGGGAGCCAAAATACTGTAGGAAATTGATATTTTCTTTTTAAATGGCTCATGTCTAGTCTCACTCACCTCAGACCCAGTGAAAAAACAGCAGTTTGAAAAGCACCTAGACTGCATGTGAAGGATATTTAATTGCTGATCTGAAAGCATCTGCTGGAGGGACAGAGGACAGTTGGAACTCTCCCCAGAGATGGAGGTGCTGACAAATGCTGTTTTTGCACTTTCCACCTACCCTGCTAGCAGGTGGGTGAGCTCATACATGGCACCCTCTCATTGCCTTGCTAAGTCAGTCAAGGGCTAGCAGTCATGGCGCTATCCTGCCTTGAGAAGCCAGGGAGCATGAGTGGTTGGACCTGGCTGGGGCAGGTGAGTATGAATTGTGGCATTCTCCTGTTCCCTAGCTAAAGTTGGTTAGCTGGGTGGTTGTGACACTCCCTTGCTTCTTGGCTGAGCCTGGCAAGTGTGAGTGATCATGGCATTCTTCTACTACCAGCCTGAAGGCAATGAGGGTGCATAGATAAAACACTCTCCCACTGTATTTGTAAAGACCATGAGCACACATACAGACATTTTCATGCTGCCTTTTTGAAGTCAACAAGTGTGCCCTACCCCCTGTACTCTCCAGCTGCCCCTAAGCCAGGAGATGCATGCAGTCTATAAAAGGGGAGGCTTCTTAACTGCCTGACCCTAGTGGCCAAGGGGACTGGCATTCCTGAGCTCCATGGGAATGCAACGTTTGGAAAGGCAGGTCATGGCAGGCCACCACCTTCAGGGCATTGCACAGAGAGCAGACTGAAACACAAATGCAGTCTTCCTGTGAAAAAGGCTTCTTAGTCTGAAGCTTCAACCAGAGGGACATGCTTCAGGTTTCATGAACATCTATAGATTTAAGGAAGTGCTCCCAGGAAATGTAAACAGGGAAATACCATCCTTGTGTTCCCTCTTGGCCTCATTACAGCTCAACAAGGCCTCACAGAAAGGAACTTATAAACTCATCTGGAGCCCTGATTTTTATAACTGTTTTCCAGGGACACCTGCAGATCTCCTGGCATAGAGGCCATCAGGGATTACAACTGTGGCCCATTGGGACTGCATATATTTGCATACTTCCAAAGCTACTGTGTGAGGGTCTGACTTCCAATTAGTCTGAAACTCGGTGCTAAATGAGATTACTCTCCTTGGAAAACTGACAGCTCTTTCCACACCCTCAAAAATGGGGACATATCAAGAATAAATTAGGTAGTTTAGATAATCAAGGATTTGAGAGACAAGCAAAAGCTAGGGCAAGGTTGGATGAGAAGTTTATTACCTACACAAGACCACTCCTTCAAGACTGAGAGAGGCAGCTGCTTCAGCTAATACATATAAGCAAACACAGGGAGTTAAGGGAAATAAGGTAACTGAGAAATATGTTCCAAACCAAAGAATAAGAGAAAGCCTCAGAAAAAGACATTAATGATAACGGAGATAAGGAATTTACCTGGTAAAGAATTCAAAGTAAGGTTATAAAGATGCTTACCATACTCTGGAGAAGAATGGATGAACACAGTGAGGACATCAGCAAAGAGGTAGAATATATAAGAAAGTACCAAATATAAGTCACAGAGCTGAAGAATACAGTAACTAACTAAAAAAATATACCAGAAGACCTCAAAAGCAGGCTGGATAAAGCAGAACAAGTCAGTGAACTGGAAGACAATAGAACTCCTCCAGACAAAGCAGCAAATAGAAAAAAAGAATTAGAAGATAAGATGATCCAAGGACCTGTAGGACATCAAGTGGAATAACATTTGCTTTGTAGGGGTCCCAGAAGTAGAAGAGAGAGAGAAAGCAGGTGAAAACTTACTGGAAGAAATAATGGCGGAAAACTTCCCTAATCTAGGCAAGGAAAGAGACGTCCAGGTCCAGGGAGCCAAGGGAGTTCCAAAGAAAATTAATCCAAAAAGCTTCACACTAAGATACATTGTAATTAAAATATCAAATTTAAAAAGAGAATCTTAGAAGCAGCAAGAGAAAAACAAATTATTACATATAAGGGAACTCCATTGGAGTATCGGCAGATTTCTCAACAGAAATTTTGCAAGGCAGGAGGGAGTCACGTGACACACTCAAAGTTCTGAAAGGAAAAAAACTCCCAAACAAGAGAATTTTAATTGGCAAGATTATTATTCAGAACTGAAGGAGAGATAAAGAGTTTTCCAGTTGAGCAAAAGCCAAAGGAATTCATCACTACTAAATCATTCTTATAAGAAATGTTAAAGGATCTTCTTTAAGCTGAAAATGATGGTGCTAATTAACAAGAAGAAAATATAAAGTAAAAATGTCACTGGAAAATGTAAATATATATGAAAGGTAATGGATCAAATACTTGTAAAGTTAGTATGAAGGTTAAAAGATAAAAGTAGTGAGTTAACCAAAGCCACAATAATTAGTTAAAGAATACATAAAATACAAAGATGTAAAATGTGACATTAAGACATAAATTGTGCTGGGGGTGGGGTAAAATTGTGGTTTTGGAATGTGTTCAAATTTAAGTTGCCATTAACTTAAAATAGATTATTATATAGAGAAAATGATATATGTGAACCTCTTGGTAACCACAAAACAAGAACTTATGGTAAATACACAAAAGAAAATATAAAATACATATTATCAAATATGGGGAGATGCTTTCCCAAAGGAAATTACTGTGCTCTTAACAGAAGCAAGGAGAATGCTTCAGAGTAGGCAGGAACTTCAGATGTTTACAGCAATAATTAAGGGATCTTCTCTATTTACAAGACTTGAAATACTAATTTAATGATCAAGCAGCCTGTTCCAATAGAGAAGATCTTGGAGTTAAGATCAGAAGACCTGGAGGAGAGGCAAGATGGCAGATGAGTAGGGGACCTCTTTTTATCCAGTCCCTTGAATTGAGCTAGGTATCTATCAAATCATTGTGAACACCTGTAAATTCAACCTGAGATCTAATAAAAGAATTGCTGCAGTTATACAAATAGAAAAGCAACCACTTTTTGCAAGGTAAGAGGTGCAGAGACATGAATCTGAGGGGATATATCAGAAAATAAACCTCGGGGGGAGGGAGCCTCTGTAAGCTGGCTACCAAAAAGTGATATAGCAGTGGAGTGCAAAATCAGAACTTTTAGAAGTCTGTGCCTGTGAGGGACTTCTCTGCCTAGAAGGTGCTCAGGTGGCAAAACGGGGCAGAATCCAAGGTGGGACAGTGTGGTCTCAGGATCCTCAGAGTCTCAGAAAGAATGGGGGTGCCTGAGTGCAGCAGAGTTTCCAAACATTGATGCCGGGAAGCCAGCTACAATTAGCGAGCCCCAGAGTGGCCTCTCAGCGTGGTGTTGCCGTAAACCATGAACTGCAGCAAGATCGACTGACCGCTCTCCAAGCAGGGACCCAACAAGCAACAACCGCTGTTAGACCCTTCTTCTTCCCCTGAGAGGAGTGGCACAGGTGTGCACATGACTGGGCAACTATTCCCCAATAGTTCCAAGCAGGGGCCCAGGGAGTGGCAGGGCACAGTGAGACCCCCTCCTTCCCCTGGGAGGATTGGTGCAGGTATGCATTGCAGGAGTCTCAGGAGTTTGATGCACACAAAAGGGACTGACTGCTTTTCCCTGAGGATGGATGAAGAGTGGGGGAAGTGATCATTCAGGTCTGGGGCTGGAGATCAGGGTGCTGCCATTTATTAGTTTTTTTTTTTTTTTCCATCCTCTAAAACAGTGCGAAAAGCCTTCAGGGAACAAAAGCCAGATAGAGCAACCCAAAGCACCTTACACTGAGCCCAGCCCCCTGGCAAGGGTTGGTACAACTCCACCTAGGCAAAGACACCTGAGAATCAGTACAACAGGCCCCTCCCCCAGAAGACCAGCAGGAACAGCAGGTGAATACCAAATTTATGGATCACACAGAATTAAAAAACTCCTGAGCTAAGAGAAAATAGTGTATAGAATTCAAGGCTTTTTTTCTCACGAATCTTTAGTCTTTCAGTTTAAAAATTTCCTTTCCCCTTTTCAACTAGTTTCTTTTTTACAACTCTTTGTTTTTAAGTCTTTTTAATTTTAATTTTTACATTTACATTTTATATATTCTTCATTTTTGGCTTCCTTTCACTGTATTCAGGTTTTGTTGTTGTTGTTGTTGTTGTTGATATGTAAGTTTTTCTTTCTTTACAATTTTTGGATTTAGTGTCTTCTAATCAACAGACCAAAATACACCCAGGATCAAGTGGATCACCCCATTTTGTCCACCTGTGAGATTATTCTTTTTCTTCCCCCCCCCCCTTTTTTTTTCCTTCTTTTCTCTTTTGGTTTCTGACCTCTTCCGATTTGTCTAGTGTGAATTTTGCTGGGGTCATGGTTGATATTTTTGATTTTGTTCTCTCATTCGTCTATTCTTCTCTGGACAAAATGACTAGAAAGAAAAATTCACAACAAAAGAAAGAACCAGAAGTAATACTCTGCCACAGATCTAATCATTATGGATATAAGTAAAATGTCAGACCTAGAATTCAGAATAACAATTGTAAAGTTACTTGCTGGGCTTGAAAAAAGCATAAAAAATACTAGAGAATCTCAAGTGCTGAAATAAAATCTAATCAGACCAAAATTAAAAATGCTTTAACTGTAGGGCGCCTGGGTGGCTCAGTTGGTTAGGCGACTGCCTTCAGCTCAGGTCATGGTCCCAGGGTCCTGGGATCGAGCTCTGCATTGGGCTCCCTGCTCCGCGGGAGGCCTGCTTCTCCCTCTCCCACTCCCCCCGCTTGTATTCCTGCTCTCGCTGTCTCTGTCAAGTGAATAAATAAAATCTTTAAAAAAAAAATGCTTTAACTGTGATGCATTCTAAAATGAATGTTCTAATAGCTAGGGTAAATGAGGCAGAAGAGAGAGTCACTGACATAGAAGACAAAATGATGGAAAGGAAGGAAGCTGAGAAAAGAAAAACAACTAATAGACCATGAGGGGAGGCTTCGAGAAATCAGCAATACCATAAAGTGAAACAATATTAGAATTATTGGGGTTACAGAGGAAGATGAAAGAGAGGGGACAGAAGTTATATTTGAGCAAATCATAGCTGAGAACTGCCCTAATCTGGGGAAGGAAAGAGGCATTCAAGTCCAGGAGGCTCAGAGAGCCCCCCCGCCCGCCTTCAAAATCAATAAAAAGAGATCAACAACCTGACATATAATAGTGAAGCTTGCAAATTTCAGAGATAAAGAGAAAATCCTGAAAGCAGCTTGCGACAAGAGGTCCTTAACTTACAAGGTAGGAACATTAGACTGGCAGCAGACCTATCCATAGAGACCTGGCAGGCCAGAAAGGGCTGGCATGATATATTCAGGGTACTAAATGAAAAAAACATACAGTCAAGAATATTTTATCCAGCAAGCTGTCATTCAGAATGGAAGGACAGATAAAGAGCTTTCAGGACAAACAGAAATTAAAAGACTTTGTGATCACTCAGCCAGCCCTGCAAGAAATATTAAAGGGGATCCTGTAAGCAAAGAGACAGCCCAAAAGTAACATAGCCGAGAAAGAAACAGAGACAATATACAGAGACAGGGACTTTACAGGTAACACAATGACACTAAATTCTTATCTTTCAATAGTTACTCTAAATGTAAATGGGCTAAATGTTCTAATCAAAAGACACAGGATATCAGATTGGATTAAAAAAAAAAAACAAGACCCATCCGTATGTGTCTACAAGAGACTCATATCCAAAGACACCTCCAGATTGAAAGTGAGGGAGTGGAGAATCATTTATCATGCCAATGGACATCAAAAGAAAGCTGGGGTAGCAATACTTATATCAGGCAAATTGGATTTTAAAACAAAGACTAGTTAGGGGTGAAGAGGGGCACTATATCATAATCAAAGGGTCTATCAGACAAGAAGATCTAACAATTATACATATTTATGCTCCCGACTTGGGAGCAGTAAATCATATAAACCAATTAATAACAAAGTTAAAGAAACACATTGATAATAATATAATAATTCTAGGGGACTTTAACACCCCACTCAGAGCAATGGACAGATCATCTAAGCAGAAGATCAACAAGGAAACAAGGGCTTTGAATGACACACTGTACCAGATAGACTTCACAGATATATAGAGAGCATTCCATTCTAAAGCAACAGAATACACATTCATCTTGAGTTCAGTGGAACATTCTCCAGAATAGATCACATTCTGGGTCACAAATCAGGTTTCAACTGGTAGCAAAAGATTGGGATTATTCCCTGCATATTTTCAGACCACAATGCTTTGAAACTTGAACTCAATCACAAGAGGAAATTTGGAAAGAACTCAAATATTCAAAGAACTCAAATGGAGGCTAAAGAGCATCTTACTAAAGAGTGAATGGGTCAACCAGGAAATTAAGGAAGAATTAAAAAAATTCATGGAAACAAATGAAAATGAAAACACAACTGTTCAAAATCTTTGGGATGTAGCAAAGGCAGTCCTAAGAGAGAAGTATGTAGCAATACAAGCCTTTCTGAAGAAATTAGAAAAGTTTCAATTACACAAGCTAGCCTTACACCTAAGGAGCTGTAGAAATAACAGCAAATAAAGCCTAAACCAAACAGGAGAAGAGAAATAATAAAGATTAGAGCAGAAATCAATGAAATAGAAAACCGAAAGAACAGTAGAGCAGATCAATGACACTAGAAGGTGGTTCTTTGAAAGAATGAATAAGATTGATAAACCCCTAGACAGAATTATCAAAAAGAAAAGAGAAAAGATCCAAATTATTAAATAATGAAAGAGTAAAGATCATGACCAACACCAAGGAAATACAAATAATTTTAAGAACATATTATGAGCAACTATATGACAACAAATTAGCAATCTGGAAGAAATGGATGCAGTCCTAGAAACTTATAAACTACCAAAACTGAAACAGGAAGAAATAGAAAACCCGAACAGACACATAACCAGCAAGGAAATTGAATCAGTAATCAAAAATCTCCCAACAAACAAGAGTCCAAGGCCAGATGGCTTTGCAGGGGACTTCTACCCTGGGAAGAAATAAAAGGCTTTCAAGAAGAAGTCAAACTCTGACTGTTTGCAGATTACATGATACTTTATATGGAAAACCCAAAAGACTCCATCCCCAAATTGCTAGAACTCATACAGGAGTTCAGCAACATGGTAGAATATAAAATCAATGCACAGAAAACAAGTTGCATTTCTATACAGTAACAATGAGACAGAAGGAAGAGAAATTAAGGAATTGATCCATTTATAATTGCACCAGAAACCATAAGATACCTAGGAATAAACCTAACCAAAGTGGTAAGAGGATCTGTACTCTAAAAGCTACAGAACGCTTATGAAAGAAATTGAGGAAGACACAAAGAAATGGAAAAACATTCCATGTTCATGGATTGGAAGAATAAATATTGTGAAAATGTCTATGCTACTCAGAGCACATTCAATGCAGTACCTTTCAAAATATCATTGACGTTTTCACAGAGCTGGAACAAATAATCCTAAAATTTGTATGGAACCAGAAAAGATCCTGAAGAGCTAGAGGACTGTTGAAAAAGAAAACCCAAGCTGGTGGCATCAGAATGCCAGACTTCAAGCTATATTACAAAGCTGTAATCATCAGAGAGTATGGTACTGGCACAAAAACAGACACATAGATCAGTGGAACAGAATAGAGAACCCAGAAATGAACCCTCAATTCTATGGTCAATTAATTTTCGACAAAAGCAAGAAATAATATCCAATGGAAAAAGGACAGTCTCTTCAACAAATGGTGTTGGGAAAATTGGACAGCCACATGTAGAAGAATGAAACTGAACCATTTTCTTACACCATACACAAAGAGAAGCTTAAAATGGATGAAAGACGTAAATGTGAGACAGGAATCCATCAAAATCCTAGAGGAGGACACAGGCAGCAACCTCTTTGACCTTGGCTGCAGCAACTTCTTGCTAGACATGTCTCCAAAGGCCAGGGAAACAAAGGCAAAAATGAACTGTTGGGACTTCATCAAGATAAAAAGCTTCTGCACAGCAAAGGAAATAGTCAACAAAACTAAATGGCAACCTTGGGAGAAGATATTTGCAAGTGACATATCAGATAAAGGGGTAGTATTCAAGATCTATAAAGAACTTATCAAGCTCAACACCCAAAACCCAAAAAATCTAGTCAAGAAATGGGCAGAAGACATGAACAGACATTTCTGCAAAGAAGACAGAGAAATGGCCAACAGACACATTAAAAAATGCTCCACATCACTTGGCATCAGGGAAGTACAAATCTAAACCACAATGAGACACCACCCTACACCAGTCAGAATGGCTAAAATGAACAAGTCAGGAAATGACAGATGTTGGCAAGGATGCAGAGAAAGGCGAACCCTCTTACACTTTTGTTGGGAATGCAAGTTGGTACAGCCACTCTGGAAAACAGTATAGAGGTTCCTCAAGAAGTTAAAAATAGAGCTATGCTTCTATGCAGCAATTGCACTACTAGGTATTTACCCCAAAGATACAATTGTATGGATCTGAAGGGGCACCTGCAGCCCAATGTTTATAACAGCAATGTCCACAATAGCCAAACTGGAAAGATCCCAGATGTCCATTGACAGATGAATGGATAAAGAAGATGTGGTGTGATATACATGTATATATATATACACACACACACACAATGGAATACTACTCATCCATCAGAAAGGATGAATACTTACCATTTACATCAATGTGGATGGAACTGGTGAGTATTTTGCTGAGTGAAATAAGTCAATTAGAGAAAGAAAATTATCATATAGTTTCACACATATGTGGAATATAAGAAACAATGCAGAAGATCATAGGGGAAGGGAGGGAAAACTGAATGGGAAGTCATCAGAGATGGAGACAAACCATGAGAGACTCTTAACTATAGGAAACAAACTGAGGGTTGCTGGAAGGGAGGTGGATAGGGGGATGGGGTAATTGGGTGATGGGCATTAAGGAGGGCATGTGATGAGATGAACACTGAGTGTTATATGCAACTGATGAATTATTGAATTCTACATCTGAAACTAATGATGTACTATATGTTGGCTAATTGAATTTAAAAAAATGCAAAAGGAAATCTAAACATAACACTAAATAGTCATCAAACCACAAAAGAAGAGAGAAAAACAGGCCAAACTAAAAGATACAGAATGGATTAAAAAAACTATACAAAACAATACAAATCTATGTGCTGCTTATAACTGACTCACTTCAGAAATAAGTACACACAGAGACTGAAAGTGAAGGGAAGGAAAAAGATATTCACTGCAAATGGAAATGAAAAGAAAGCTGGTGTAGCTCTGTGCTTATCAGACAAAATAGTCC
Organism: Mirounga leonina; assembly: GCF_011800145.1. Lineage (NCBI taxonomy): Eukaryota > Metazoa > Chordata > Mammalia > Carnivora > Phocidae > Mirounga > Mirounga leonina. Next base: position 75,154,819 of record NW_023270377.1, on the reverse strand, counting down.
TTAAAACATACTGTAATAAAAGACAAAGAGGGGTATTGCATTATGATAAAAAGGGTCAATCAAGGAAAAGGTATAATATTTATAAATATATGTGCACCCAGCATAGGAAGACCAAAATATATAAAGCAAATATTAACAGACCTAATGGGAAAAATTGAAAGCAATACAATAATAGTAGGAGACTTTAACACCTCACTTACATCAATGGGTAGATCATCCACACAGAAAATCAATAAGGAAACATTAGCCTTAAAGGGCGTATTAGACCAGATCGACTTACTGTATATAAAACATCCCATTGAAAAGTAGCAGAATACACATTTTTCTCAAGTGCACATGGAATATTCTCCAGGATGGATTACGTTAGGCCATAAAAAAAGTCCTAATAAATTCAAGAAGATGGAAATCATCAAGCATCTTTTCTGACCTCAATGGTATAAAGCTAGAAATCAATTACAAGAAGAAAACTAGAACAACTACAAATACATGGAGATTAAACAAGTGGTTACTGAACAACTACTGGGTCATAAAAGAAATCAAAGAGAAGAAATATCTAGAGGCAAATGAAAACAGAAATCTGACATATCAAAATCTATGGGATATAGCAAAGCAGTTCTAGCAACAGGTCTTCCTCAAGAAACAAGAGAAATCTCAAACATTTTAACTTTATATGTTAATGAAGTAGAAAAGGAAGAAGAAAGCCAAAGTTTAGTAGAAGGAAGGAAATAATAAAGTCAGAACAGAAATAAATGGAATAGAGGCTAAAAAGACAATAGAAAAGAGCAATGAAACTAAGAGCTGGTTCTTTGAAAAGATAAACAAAATTGGCAAGCCTTTAGCTAGATTCACCAAGAATAAAAGAGAGAGGACTGAAATAAAACCAGAAATGAAAGAGAAGTTACAACTGATACCACAGAAACATAAAGGATCATAAGGGACTACTATGACCAATTATATGCTAGCAAATTGGACACCTAGAAGAAATGGATACATTTTTGGAAACTTAAAATCTTCCAAGAATGAATCATTAGGAAATAGAAAATCTGAATAGACCAATTACTAATAAGAAGATTTTGAATAGTAATAAAAACCTCCCAATAAATGAAAGTCCAGGACCAGACTGCCTCAGAGGTGAATTCTACTGAACATTCAACAGTTTAATACCTATCCTTCTCAAACTCTTCCAAGAAATTAAAGAGAAGGGAGAGCTCCCAAACTCATTTTACCAGACCAACATTACTCTGATACCAGAACCAGGCAAGGATATCATAAAAAGAGAAAATTGCAGGCCAATATTCCTCATGAACATAGATGCAAAAATCCTCAATAAAATATTAGCAAACCATATACATTGAATTTATCGCACAGCATGATCAAGTGTGATTTGTTCCAGGGATTCAAGGATGTTTCAACATCCATAAATCAATTAAAGTGTTATACCATTTAACATTTAACATTTATATGCTGAAAAGCATATAAAACATTGATGAAAGAAATTGAAGAAGACACGAATAAATGGAAAGATATTCTGTGCCCAGGGGTGCCTGGGTGGCTCAGTCGGTTAAATGTCTGCCTTCAGCTCAGGTCATGATCTCAGGGTCCTTGGATAGAGCCCTACATCGGGCTCTCTGCTCTGCGGGGAGCCTGCTTCTCCCTCTCCCTCTGCTTGCTTCTCCCTCTGCTTGTGCTCTCTCTGTCAAATAAACAAATAAAATCTTAAAAAAAAAAGAAAGATATTCTGTGCCTGTATATATTGGAAGAATTGATATTAAAATGACCATACTTCCCAAAGCAATCTATAGATTTAATGCAGTCCCTATCAAAATCAAATGGCATTTTTTTACAACTTGAAAAAATAATTCTAAAATCTACATAGAAGCATAGAAAATTCTGAATAACCAAAAACAATCTTGAGAAAGAGGAAAAAAGCCAGAAGTATCATGCTCCCTGATTTCCAAATATACTACAAAGTTATATAATCAAAACTGCATGGTATTGGCATAAAAATAGACACATAGATCAATAGAACAGAATGGAAAGCCCAGAAATAAACCCACCCATATATGGTGAATTAATTTATGATAAAATGGACAAGAATATATCGTGGGAACAGCACAGTCTCTTCAATAAATTATATTGGGAAAACTGGACAACTACAATCAAAAGAATGAAACTAGTTTACTATCTTATACCATATACAAAAATTAACTCAAAATGGATTAAAGACTTTAATGTAAGACCTGAAACCATAAAACTCGTAAAAGAAAACATAGAAAATAAGCTTATTGACAGTGGTTTTAGCAATGTTTTTTTTGGATCTGACTCCAAAGACAAGGGAAACAAAAGTAAAAATAAGCAAATGGGACTATATCAAACTAAAAAGCTTCTGCACAGTTAAGGAAACAAGCAACAAAACAGAAAGGCAGCCTACTGAATGGGAGAAAATATTTGCAAATCATATATCTGATAAGGGGTTAATATAGAACTTATATTAAGAACTTACAACTCGGGGCACCTGGGTGGCTCAGTCGTTAAGCGTCTGCCTTCGGCTCGGGTCATGATCCCAGGGTCCTGGGATCGAGCCTTGCATTGGGCTCCCTGCTGAGTGGGGAGCCTGCTTCTCCCTCTCCCACTCCCCCTGCTTGTGTTCCCTCTCTTGCTGTCTCTCTCTCTCAAAAATAAATAAATAAAATCTTTAAAAAAAAAAGAACTTATAACTCAATAACAACAAAAAAAAAAATCTGATTTAAAAATTGGCAGAGGATCTGAATAGACAGTTTTCCAAAGAAGATGACTACAAGCACATAGAAAAATACTTGACGTCACTATTCATCAGGGAAATGCAAATCAAAATCATACTGAGAGATCACCTTACACCTATCAGAATGGCTATTATCAAGAAAACAAGAAATAACAAATATTGGTGAGGTTGTAGATAAGAGGGAATACTGCCAGTGGGAATGTAAATGGTCCTGGTACTATGGAAAGCAATATAGAGGATTCTCAAAATATTAAAAATAGAAATGCCATTCAGTCCAACAATTCCACTTCCAGGTATGTACCCAAAGAAAACATAAACACTAATTTGAAAAGATACATGCACCTCTATTTTTATTGCAGTATAATTTCCTAAATATCAATATGGAAACAACCTAAGTGTCCACTGATGGATGAATGGATGAAGAGGATGTGATATATATTATCTATTGTGTGTATACACACAATAGAATACTACTCAGACATAAAAAAAGTGAAATCTTGCCATTTGATACAATATGGATGGACCCTGAGGATTTTCTGTTACATGAGCTAAGTCAGACAGAGAATGATAAATACCACATAATTTCACTTATATATGGAGTCTGAGAAACAAAAAATCCAGACTCATAGATATAGAGAACAGATTGGTGGTTGCCAGAGGAGAGGGGCACTGGGCAAGCCAAGTGGGTTCAGGGGGTCAAGAAGTACAAATTTCCTGTTATAAAGTAAATCATGGGGATATGATATACAACATGGGGAATATAGTCAATAATATTGTGTTAACTTAGGCAGGTGACAGATGGTAACTAGACTTATTATGGTCATCATTTCACAGTGTATATAAATGTTGCATTACTATGTTGTATACCTGAAACCAACATAATTTGTATATCAATTATATCTCAATAAAAAAGCAAGGATTAATAGAATAATTCTCAAATTTCTGAAGAAAGACAATTTGCAACTCAAAATCCCAGATCTACTCAAAATATCAAATGCAAGGTTAGAATAAAGACATTTTCAGACATACAAAGACTAAATATATTTTCCACAAATATAGCCTTTCTTAAAAATTACTTGAAGTCCAATTCCAGCAAAGTCTAATTGAGAAAGAAAAAGACATGGCATGATAGTTATGAAGCAGTCCTAGACGGCAAACAGATTATGTTGTTCCAGTGCCATGCAGGATTAGTGTAAAAAATGGAGTGCTTAAGTAAGTGAAAGCCTCTCTGACAAAAGGAGACATTATAGAACAATGTCTATAATGTTCAAGGTATATTTGAAAAAAAAAAAAAAAAAAAAAAAAAAACCATTGTCAGGAGAAAAAGAGTAGAAACTCCAGGAAAAAGAAAAGAATCTGTAAGAAAGTAAAGTAATCTAATCATAGAATTTTAGTTGACTCTTAAATGAACATATTTTAAGGGGTGCCTGGGTGGTTCAGTCAGTTAGGCGTCTGCTCAGGTCATGGTCTCAGAGTTCTGGGATGGAGCCCTGTGTTGGACTCCCTGCTTAGTGGGGAGTTTGCTTCTCCCTCTCTCTCTGCTCCTCCCACCCTGCTCATGCTCACTCTCTCTCTCTCTTAAATGAATGAAATCTTTTAAAAAAAAAAAAAGAACATTTCTATGTTAATTAATATAAATGATATTTACTGTTTTTCAATTTTTAGTATCAATCTTTATATAAAATGTCAAAGATAATCATGACTATAGCACAGAATGCAAACATTATCAGCACTGGTAATGTCATAGTAAACATAAAGATGGTGAGGGCTGGGAGTTTGGTATGAGGTTTGGAGAAAGCAGCAGGGATTGGTAGGGATTGGAAGATTAGCATATTACAAAGTGGGGTCAAGAGATAGTGTTTACAGTTGATGACAAGAAATAGCAGTGATGATATATTCCTTAAAGTTAGAAAGATAACCAAGAGGAGGAATAATGAATATATTAAGAGGAAGAGTACAGAGAAGTGGGGAATGTGGCAAGTGAGATAATTCAGATAATGTCTAAAATACTTTGAGTCCATTTGTGTGGTCAAAGTATCCTTCAATTTGATTTTTGAAAAATGTGCCTGCATTTAGGTGGTTATGTACTCTCCAGATTTTTACAAATTCCAGTTACTCTGTTAAATCACCCTGGTCCATGAAGACATTTGAATTTAAGGCTTCTATTGTGGAAGTAATAAACAATTAAATATGATTCCCTCTGGGGAGAAGAACTGGTTGGATTTGGGGGTGGGGGCTGCACTATATAAAGAAATATAAATACTGAACTGAACGCTAGCATAGTAGCAGTTAACCCTTACGGAATTAATAAAGATCATGGGACTAAGAGGAGAAGAACTAGATTCTAGTCCAGAAAAAAGCATTCATAAAGTCTGTGGCATATCATTTAACTTTTCTGGAGCTGAATTTCCCCATCTTTAAAATAAAGCAACTGGTGGGTGGGGGAATGGGTTAAATGTGGGATGGGTATTGAGGAGGGCACGTGTGATGAGCACTGGGTGTTGTATGTAAGTGATGAATCACAAAATTCTACTACTGAAACTAATATTACACTATATATTAACTCACTGGACTTTAAATAAAAACTTAAAAAAATAAAGCAACTAATACGAAAAAATACCTGGTATCACTCTATATTCTACTGTTTACTTTTACAGAGATAGGCCTATTATTTTCTTTGAGAATGAAATGAATTTTTGTAGGTATGATAGTTGTCAAGACTGACTCAGGCTTCTTACTTGCTCTAGCTCTCTACTAAAGGTATTAATTGCCTTTTTAACAGTGGTCCTCATTCTCTTTATTTCTTTACCTTGCTTGTGTCTAACTGAATTGACCACTCAAATCAGAATCAGGTTTCTTAGTTTTATTAATCTGTAATAATCACTTCCCAAATAGAGTTGTTTTGATAGAATTTTTTCCATTATGCAAGACTTTATTTCCTTATAAGTAAAAAAAAAAAAAAGTAACTTTTTTTTTGCTGATGTAAAAATGTAACACATTACTGAAAGCTTCTTTAAAAGATCTTATCTCCATTCCACCTCTGTTTTCCTGAATATTTTAATAGCCCTAAGCAATAATTTTACACAACATTTTGTAGTGGTTTCCAGATAGAGATGGTAAATTTTATAGCCCTCTGTGTTACTAAATTATACCAGTTACCGTGATTACCTGACGTGCCTGCAGATTCACAGAACAACTGATAGATGAAGGATGGGCATTTCACTGTTACACAGATGTGAGGTTATTGCCATCTTAGATGGGCAGCTGTTCTTGAATTTCTCACCGCTTCTTATCATTTGGGCTAACACTTTAATTTCATAGCTAACCAGAAATAGTTGCTCTAAAAATGCTAGATATTCCTAACAAATGTGAGAACACAGATGTGTTTCCTGAGAGATTTCTAACCTACTGGTTATTGGAATGATTCTGTGTGTGGTACGTGCCTGCATATGGGTGTTATGTATCTGTGTGTGCTTTAGCATCTTTTAACTATGAACATCAGTTCAGTAAACCAAAAGAAAATTTGTAGTAGTTTTAGAGAGAGAGGAATGAAGTTTTCCCAGTTTTCCTCCATAACTTGGGATGTATGTAACATGAAAAGGTATTGTGGAAAATTGAGAAAAAAAATTACTTTTAATTGGTATGTTAAAATATAATTTTTTTTTTGAAAGAGAAAGAGAGTATGTGCGTGCTGGGGAGGGGCAAAGAGGGGGGAGAGAATCTTAAGCAGGCTCCACACTGAGGCGGGGCTCCATCTTGGACCCTGAGATCACAACCTGAGCCAAAATCAAGAGTTGGCAGCTTAACTGACTGAGCCCTGAGGGTGCCCCCCAAATATAGTATTTTTATGGTATGAGAGGTTAGGGGATTCTGAAGTGAGAAAAAACTAATTATGAGGCATTCTTTAAAGCTGTGAATATCTGGTTTCTGTTGACAGCTTGTGATTATCATCTCTTTGGATAACCTCTTTTTACCATTTTCTGAGTGATCTGGTTTTTGGACGGTGACTTGGGTGTAGCGAGAATTGATTTGTCCTGTTATATCACTTTATCTGTTGAATCAGGAGTCCGTTAAATTTCCTTTTAAAGGTGACATTTTTGGCAGTTAATTAGAACCTTTAAGTATACGAACTACCCCTTGATTATAAGGTAGAAAAAATGTAGACTTTCAAGTTTGGAGGAGACAAAGAAACATGGTTGTGTTAAAGATACAAGTTTGAATGGGGGGCTTGCATAAATGCAGTTTAGAAACTATGACTCATCCAATTACTAATAGACTGGCAAATGACAGTTACATAGCCTCTGTGGAATTTAGTTACCTGATCTTAAAAATGAGGGTAATAGTAATAGTAGCTAACACTAATAAAACCCAGGTCTCTAACGGGCATGAGGTTCCCTTTTAAGTGCTTTTCGTAAGATTAGGTCATTTTATTCTCACAGTAGTAAGAGCTAGATATTTATTTTCACCCACCTAATAATAATTACAAGTATTTTAATAGGTTGTCCTGAGGGTTGAGGTGATAATGCAGGTAATGTATCAATTATTGTGCTTGGCATTTAGCAAGCACTCAACAAATGCTAGCTATTATTAATATACCTCTTCTTCCAGGGTCCTGAACTGGTATTTAGCATGACAGGTGCCTAGTAAATCTGGCCTGCTTAGCCAATTTCCTAAATAAAATGATCAGACCTGGAAGAGTTATTGTAAAGAGTAACTGCAAAATCAGATCCCAGGAGACAATAAGTAAATAGAAGTCAAAGATAGGATTGAAGCCAAGCAAAACAGAAGCACAGTTAAACTGTATTAACGAGATATTTAGAAATTTTATTTAAGAGAAAAGAGAAGGTAAATGTGTGAAGGCAAAGATATATGATGATGAATATTATATCATAATATTGTACAAATTGTACACAGTGCTTAACACTGAAGTGCCTCTTTGCAGAAAGTGCATCTAGCTTAGAAAAAGGGTGGTAAGCCTCTATTCGCTTTAACTTTATTTGGAAAATTCCAGTGTCACTGCTAATTTTTGTTAGGTGTTCTTGGTTAAGTTGAGCAGTCATCCTCCATTTTCCCTTTAGTTTTTTGGTCAGCTTTGTGTTGGTTTTCCTTGAGGATGATCCTAAGAGAAATGGAAAGATGAGAGCTTTTTTGTGTGAGAATATAAAAAATAGTAAAAATTTTAAAACATGTTGTCATCCTAGCCTTAGTCCCTGAATGAAAAAAGATGTGATATATTATTATTTTTTGTGCTTTAGAGATGGAGGTTTCATATTCAGTATGTGATGTCTAGTTGTTTTTAATGATTTTTTTAAATAAATGCTTAACTGGAGGTTTTCTATTTTTTTATTTAGAAGAACACATAACTTGAAATAACAAATTATAACTGATACCTCATTTAGAAATATTTGAATTCTAATTCTCTTTTCTTATCATATCAGGAAAATATGTTGTTTTAAACACTGATAGTTTGTCATTTCCTCCACAATAATTTGAACAAATGATAATTACACATAAATTAATAAACTGTTGGTGGGAATCTAATGATGTATCATGCTGTTTTTGATTTATTTCTGAATGATTTGTAGACTGTTGAAATGTTCCAGAACTAATTGTTTAATGTAACCTACAAGTTCCTCAACTCCAAAAACATGTTCAGTAAAATAGAATAGTTATTTTAAAAAAGTAACAAAGGACTAATTTACATTATGTTTTGTGAGACTTAATCATATAAGAAGTGGTTTTATAGGATACTAAATAATGTATGTGTTTTATCTGTGTTTAAAAATTCTTTTCATATTACAGATAATGAAATTATTAAAATAACTTTTTGTTACTTTGTTCTCACTGTGATTCAAACAGTTTTCTATAACTGCCTGGAAATAATGTGGAGTCCTCAGTGGGCATTTGCCTAGTACTCCTTTTTCCTCCCATCATGAAGTATTGTGGCCATCTGAATAATGTTTTAAAAGTTATTAAAAAGAAAACTTTATTATAAGCGTCAACGATCTTGTAAAGAATTTCTACATGAGAAATATTTAAAATCAAGTGATGGCTCCTGTGATGTCTGGGAACCATTCATGAGGTTCACAGTTTTCGATCAAGTTTACATTAAGTCCACAGACAGACTATTGATTCTCTTGTACCGTTATATCTATCCGCCAAAGTATTACATGACCAATATTTTATAGTGTGATAGTCTACTGATAATTAACCTTGTAAGCTTGCTTTGTGATCAGTTTTCATTTTATTAAACAAGTGCTTTGGAAGTTAGTGACTCACAAAAAATATTCTCCATCATTATAAATATGAAATCAAGATATAGGAAGTTTAGTAAAGATTGATTTTGCAGTGCAGTTTTAACTAACTCTAAATCAAAGATACATATGGTTTCCTGTCATAGGACCAGGCTAATGCCCACCAACTGAGTGGGTATGCGTGTGTGTATGTGTGTGTGTTTCCCAAAGGGCTTCTACTGAAAGTTGAGTTTTCATTTTTATGGGTTCCCTGGAGTTCTTAAGTGTGACCTTCACCATTTTGTGTTTGGGCACCACACAAGCTAGAAAAAAGTTACTGATCTTATTTTTTGATAATTCAAATTTATTCTTGACTTTTAGTTGCTTTATTAACCGTGGAGCTTATTTTGACCTTTATTGGACCAAATTAAATTCTGGTCCAACTTTTTTAAACTTCATTATCTCAAACCTTATTTTCAGTATAACTATCTCATCAGGTTTAACTAAGTAGTTTTAGTTTTTCACTTAAAAACCTTTCATATACCCTAGCACCTTGCCACTTCTCTCCGTAATAACCCACTCTAAAACTCCCACATTTAGTCATTTTTAACCAATGTTATTTTCTGTCCATCTATCTTTTTATTCATATATGTATTGTATTTATCATATGTACATATTATATATGTACTTACTCGCCATGAAAAAAATTATTATGTGATTGAATAAAAATGCACTATATGCACCTGTATTTTATTGTAATTCCCTAAATCTCATACACTTTTAATTAGCCAAAGGGCTATATCTCACAAATACTTGATATATACAATTGTGGGCCAATAAACTGTTGTCACATTTTAATACAGAAGTACCCTTGATTGGTGCATGAAATGTACCTTTCCTTCTTAAGCAGTCAGTATACATAATCAATTAATAAATCTGGCCAGTGGTTTTTGGATCCATTTATTTTAAGGCAACATGTAAATACAAGGTCGGGTGCTTCCAAAATTTCATTAAAGGGCACATACTTACAAATGAGTTTTCAGCAATGGGCTTATGTTCACTGCATGCAATTACTGAGTGCTTTTGCAATTCTAAACACCTTGGGGTCCCCTAGGCAAAATCCCTTTTTCTGTGCCACTGCTCTTCTTCTTGCTTCCTGTCAAGTTTCTGCCTTACTGAAGTCTCATACCATTAAAAAGATGATTTTCTCTTTCCCACTTCTGAGGATTATTTTCTTATTCAGAGTTGAACATCTGCAAAATAGAGCTTCATATTTTCATAAGGCCATGTGTTCCAACAAGAAAGGGCCTCATACCATAGACAAATATAATTATCATATTTCTCTATTAACATTATTATTATTATTATTATTATTATTATTATTATTATTATTTTGGGGGAATCACTCTTTTTTTTTTTAAAGATTTTATTTATTTATTTGACAGAGAAAGACACAGCGAGAGAGGGAACACAAGCAGGGGGAGTGGGAGAGGGAGAAGCAGGCTTCCCACCGAGCAGGGAGCCCGATGTGGGGCTCAATCCCAGGACCCTGAGATCATGACCTGAGCCGAAGGCAGACGCTTAACAGCTGAGCCACCCAGGCGTCCCTGTATTAACATTATTAACTTATGATTTGACAACATTACTACATATTGGTATTTTGTAGAAATTTTACTTTTTATTCTCTGTGTTTTTCAGTAATTGTGTTCATACCATGTTATTCATGACTGTATTTTCTAGGATATTATGCACCTCATTTGTTCATTGTGTAGGGGCTTGAAGGACAGTGAGGTTCTTTATTTCTAGAACTGTGATCTGATGATATGCTTGGCTAATTGCCATCAAGCAAGTCATCCAGAGGGCTTAAGAATTCTGATGTCACACCATATATTAGTCTCAGGGGAAAAAATTCACACTGCACCCCAATCTCTAGCTTTTTCACATGTTACTTTCTCAATCCAGGTTTACACAGTCTATTTATTAGATATTTTATGAATTCTTACTGTTATGCTCTTACCCATATGTAGATCTCCCTCTGTAAGGCCACATGACCTTGTTGGGATGGCCCAACACCAACACCAGGAAGAAGGAAGGAAGGACAGAAAAGGAGCTAGCACCCCGGAATTGATGCTGTGTCATGGTTGGCCTGTTTCTTCTGCTTCCTGACCTTGGCTTTTAGTTCTATGAAAGCTGAACAGGACCGAGCTTTCCTTTTTTCATACAGCAAGTCTCAGGAGTGAGATCTGGTCACTGGTATTTATTCTCTGACCCTTAGCTGTGCTTTCCTTTGAAATGGAACTAATCAAGGAGTTGTCCTGCATATGGATGCTCATGAAGCATTCAGTGTAAGTATATATATTTTTGCCTGTTCCTAAGTTTAATAAAATCTTTCTTCAATCTTCCTAAATTGTAGATTTATATCTACATCTATCAGTCTTTCATAGATTATGAAATCCAAGAAAATGGTACAACACAGTTCTTTTTGTGCTGCACCTAGCAAAATGTCCTCCACAATTAAGTCCTTACTACATGCATTTAATTAGATTGCACATGTACAGATAGGTCCCTTGGGCCTTCCAAAGTAGTAGATGCTACTTTGAAAATGACGCAGGCCAAAAAGGATTTAGGTCACTCAAATTTTTATCTGGCTTTCCCAGTAGGATAGTTGAAAATGCATTTCTACTCTGCTATGTTAATGACTTCCTTGTGATTTTTTTTTCCTCTCAGATTCCATTGTCAGCTAGTCAAAGATTGTACAACTTCTTGTCAAACTCAATGGGTATTTGAAATGGCAGTGTCTTTTAGATTTTCACCAGAGTGGCCTGAGGGTTCTGCCACCTCTGTCATTTTTAAGTATTTGTCTGGAACCCCTTTCTTTTGCAAGGGACAGAAGTCACAGAGTTTAAGACTGAGAGGGATCTTGAAGGGTGATGCCATCACCCCGCCTGCCCTCAGGCAAGTTTGTACCTAGTCTAAACCCAAGACTGACTTGCTTCTCTAAAGAAAGCTCTCCCACAGCATTTAGTCCATTGCATACTCCACATTGCCAATCGAGGGATTGCTCTGTAATTCTGAACATGTCATTCCTGGGTGTAAAAACCTTTGAAAGCTCTACAGGGTAAATGTCAAATTCTTCAGTGTCATCCAAGATCATTCATAGAAACCTATCCCACATGACCTTTGTAGCTTCATATTTCATCTTTTAACCCTTCCAAACCTATTTTCAGGAGTCCCTGGATTACTTCTCTGTTACCTGGACATGTCAGAGATATCCATGGCCGTTTCTTTGCTCACACTGCTTTTCAGCCTTGAACTACTTATCTCCTCCCAGCACAGATCAATTCAAATGATACTTCTTTTTTTAAGGAATTTTCCCAAGTCTTCAAGCCAGAATCATTCTATTCTTGTTTTCTGTTCCCATAGCACTTTGTTCCTATTGCTGTTGCTAACTTGGACCATGTTATCATAGTTAATTGTGTCCTCATCTGTCTCCCATTTTAAATTATATGCTTTCTCACAATGGAGGCATCATATCTCTCATTGTTCCCCTGAGGCCTACCAAAGTCCGTAACATAGCTAGTCATTCAATAAATGTCTTGAGAAATTGTTAAATATTGATTCGGTGGAGAAAGGGTTATGAATTTAACGATGCCCTATTGAATGAATCTTTGTGACATTCCTGGTATCTTTTTCTGGAATATGATGGGGATATAAAAATATTAGTGTAATATATTCCAAAGTAATCACCACAAATTTATCAAAATCATGGATTCAAGAGGCTGCTTAAAAACCATTTAATTTCAACAACTAGCCAGCACTTGAAGTCCCTTTCCACATGTCTGGAGTATGGACATTTAACTTTTAGTTGAACTCTTCCTTAGGCCGTTTCTCCGGGCAGCCCATTCTGTTTTGGCACTCCTCACAGTAAGAGAGCTTTTCCTTGTGCTGAGCTTAAACATGATTCCTTATAACTTTTCCCATTGGTCTTATTGGTCTCAGTTCTGCTTTTGGGGAGAACAGAAGACAAATTTACACTGCTTTCCACATTGTCAGTTTTTCACATAGGAATAGCACTCAGGTTTCTGCTATATATTCTATTTTATAAGCTGAAGGGCCCCCAGATACACTCTACACTCTGTGTGTGTGTGTGTGTGTGTAGCCAGAAAACCATTGGAAATAATTTTAATTGGAAATAAGATAACTTGCATAGATAGAAGTAGAGACAGAGACAGAAAAATTGATTACCATACAAACAATTTACATTCTGGTCAGTATATGTTTATATATATAATTTCAGATACATAAATAAAGGATGTTAGATTAATTCACTATACTTCCAGATTTTAGATTCTAGGATGATCACATTTTTTTTCTGGTTATCTTATTGCTATGCAAGAAATTACCTCAAAATTTATTGGCTTAAAACAGCAATTTATTTATAATCTCTCATAGTTCTATGGGTTGACTGGGCTAAGCTGGGAGATCCCCACTTAGGGTCTCTCCTGTAGTTGCCATCAGGTGGTAGCTGGAGGTGGAGTCCTTGAAAGGTCAGATGAACTGGATGTTCAGTATGGCTTCTTTAGTCACATGTGTGATGCCTGAATGCTTCGCAACATGGCAGAGCAGCCTGCACTTTTTATGTAGCAGCTGAGGGCTCCAAGAGGCAGAAAACAGAGGACACTAGGCCAGTGAAGGGCTACTCATGGAAATGGTACAATATTGCTTCTACCATATCCTTTTGGTGAGAGGAATCCTGGGCTCTGCTCAGATTCCAGAAAGTAAAGGAATAGTTTCATCTCATGATGGGTGGAATGTCTGGGTCACTTAGCAGAAGAGCATGCTGGATGGGAGATGTGACCATCTTTGGAAAATACAAACTGCCACACCATGCGTTTGGATGGTGTAGTGGAGTAAAGGATGGATTTTTGATAAATTTTAACTTATTCTCAAAAAAAATTAATACACATGTTATTTGTTTAAACAATGGCATAAAACATGAAGAAAGCACAAATATTGGCCATAAAACATACAGTATAAAACTAACAATCTCTTGGGGCCCCTGGGTGGCTCAGTTGGTTAAACGACTGCCTTCAGCTCAGGTCATGATCCTGGAGTCCCGGGATCGAGTCCCGCATCGGGCTCCCTGCTCGGCAGGGAGTCTGCTTCTCCCTCTGACCCTCCCCCCTCTCATGCTCTCTTTCTCTATCTCATTCTCTCTCAAATAAATAAATAAAATCTTAAAAAAAAAACCAAACTAACAATCTCTACCTAAGTTCATCATGTATTCACACTATATTTCTAATTGGATTTCATGATTTGAAAGGCCTCAGTTCTGAATTTAGGTTTAAATGTTTAGGGTGCCTGGGTGGCTCAGTTGGCTAAGCGTCTGTCTTCTCCCCAGGTTGTGATCCCGGGGTCCTGGGATCGAGTCCCTCATTGGGCTCCCTGCTCCATGGGGAACCTGCTTCTCCCTCTGCCTCTGCCTCTCTCTCTCTGTCTCTCATGAATAAATAAATAAAATCTTTAAAAAAATAAAGATGTTTAAAAGAGTCTTTGCTTTTAAAAAAATAACTAGTATCTGAACAATTTTTAGTTTCTGGAAATTCATATTAAATGCATAATATTATCTCTTCTACTTTTATAGATTTTTGAAAAAAAATATTTGAGAGAGATAGCAAGAGAGCATGAGTGGGCTGGAAGGGGCAGAGGGAGAGGGAGAAGCAGGCTCCCCACTGAGCAGGGAGCACGTCTCAGGGCTTGATCCCACGACCCTGGGATCATGACCTGAGTTGAAGGCAGATGCTTAACTGACTGAGCCACCTAGGCTTCCCTTTTCTGCTACTTTTATACTATTTCATTATTTGGATTTTAATTGTAAAAGCCTTCATACAATTAAATATAAACTACTAAATATTTCCTTTTATGAAATATAAATTTCTCTATTTGACTTATTCTTAATGTATCCTAATTTCCTAAATGTTAATTCTTTCCATTTTTCTTCTCTCAACTCCTTTAAATTCTTCATTTTAAGTATGACTTGGCATATGAACCCTAATATTTGATAATGTAGGTGCTGGTCAAATAATCATTAGATTCATCACAGAGAACCATTTTCTTTATTCTTACCTGCAAATTCTTAAATAATATGTATCACTTAGAAATTGTGTTCAGTGTATACCCAGAATAGCATAAAGAATTTAGTGATTAATTTTTCTCTCACGAAATATGAAATCTTGTTATTGGTAGCCCAAGTGTGACAAGAGGGCTCTATCATGTCACCAAGGGGCTTAAATCTTTGTAGCCATCCTAAGATTCATGTATTCAAAACAGGTGCCAGAGTTCTAATCATTATATCTACATTTCATATAGGCAAAGGCCAATGAGCATAAAAGCGCACAAAGCTGGGGAGCTGGATGGCTCAGTCAGTTAAGTGTCTGACTCTTTATTTTGGCTCAGGTCATGATCTCAGGGCCGTTAGATCTAACCCCACCTTGGGCTCTGAGCTCAGCAGGAGTCTGCCTGAGATCTCTCTCCCCCTCTGCCCCTCCCCCTGCTCTCTTTCTCTCTCTGAATAAATAAATCTTAAAGAAAAAAAAAGTGCATATAGCAGCAGAGGAAGGAGAGAATAGATATTGGGAAGGCAACTGTCATGTCCAGCCACATCACATTAAAAAAAAAAATCACGTTTTATTAATTTTTTGACAATTCCTTCTTATAATGCCCCAATTTTGTCTATGCTAGTCTCCAGCTCTTTTATCAGCTAGTTTTATCTGATTTATAGCTGTGCATTTGGTTCTTATATATGTGCTTTGTTTCTTTTGTTTCCACTGAGTTTTTGTAAACTAGTATTCTTTCTTTTTGGCTTGTAACATGATATATATTTTTGCAGAAGATTTGCAAAATTAAGAAAAGAATAAAAAAGAATTAATACTACTTATATTTTTACATCATTCAGAGATAACTATTAACATTTTGCTGTATAGTCCTTCAATCTTTTTGAATTTTATATACATATATGTAAAATAAGTATATATTTGTAATGCAATTGCTACTTTATTCATATTATTTTAGAAAGTATATTGTTTTAAATATATTTAAGATTTCTGCATATAAATAAGTACTATTTGAGACATGAGTTTTGTGACTGCATAGCATTCTATTATCTGCACAAGTCACAACTTATGTATTTGATCTCTAATCGTTAGACACTCCAGTTACTTTTAAGGATTTACATGATGAAATTCTCGTAGCATCCATCTTTGCCTGTATCTTTAATTAGTTTAGAATAACTTTACAAGTGAAATGGGTCAAAAGAGGGATGTATAAAGGAAAAGGTAAAATTTCTGCAGACTAGCAAATCCTGAAGTAAAGGTGTAAAATATGCCATGCTTCAGTGCATGTGTGCTGCGAGCGGGGTGGAGTGAGTTAAGCAAAAACTGTTACAGCTTTCGTGTCAGGGGATAAAGGAGCCAACATTTTCTCATCTCCAGGTAGACAGGACCAGGTGATGGAGAGGCTGGTAAATGTTTGGAAAAGGCACTTTGCCAGTTCCTTCAACATTCAACAACAACAACAAAATGAAATAAAAAGAAGGGAACAGAGAATTGACTGAGAGCCCACTTGCGTTAGGAAACAGATCTTGACTTCTCCCAAGCTGGGCAAGTAGAGAAGAGGGATAGGTAAACAGTTTTCAGTTAGAGAATGCCACAGTGTAGATACTGTCTATAATGTAGAACACATTGTCAAAAATCGAGGATCAAAGGTGTCCAGGAACTTGGTCAAGGCAGTACCTATGCATTTAACCATGGAGTATAGACGGGATATGGAATTATGCACTCATGTAGGTTGGCTAGTGGTCTTCAGAAGAATTACGTTTAAATAATGTACAATATCTAGAAACTTCTGATTTGTCATGCTTTTCATGACTGAAATTATCCTAGGATTTTTATCAAATTGTATTTGCAATAGAAATTGTGCAAGGGAGTTAGTTTAAGGTTCTTGAAGGCCACATGAAAATATTGGGGGCAGGAAATGAGCAAGTGAGGGAGAGAAAGAAAGAGATGGGGAAGGAGGGAGAGGGAGAGGGTGAGAACATACTAGTGATGAATTTAGAAGTTATAGATTAATCAGCTTGCTTTGATATCTAGGAAAATAGAGGGATCAATAAAAAAGACAATTGATTTTCGTACACCTCAGAAGAGCAAAAGGAATGGGAGTAAAAAACAAAATGATTTTGAGAGAAGTAAATCACTCTGACTTAATCTAATTTTATTCTTGACACAATGACAAGATTTAAATATGAGTGGAAGCAAGAGTTTGTATATCTCCACTTCAGTGAAGTTTTGTTTTTGTCTTAAATGACATGTGAAGGGAGGCATAACTGTGATTGTCACTGGATCAATGACCTGCCAGGACAAACCAATGAAGACTTCAGAGGGTTGAGTGGGTGCTTATACTGAATGAAATTTGTATTCATCTCCAGAATTAAAGAATATAAAATATGGAATCTACAGACTAGAAAGTTGCTACATCTGTAGGGAATCTGCAAGAATTCAAGGTGAATACAGGAAGAAAGAAAGGTTGCTGAAGGAGGTAGAAGATCATTGAGAACCATCAATTAAAATGACAATTAAAAAAAGGTAATATCTAGTGTAATAAGATGTAAATGGTAATAGCTAGTGTATGTAAAATGGTAACATGCGGGCATTGGAACACATTGTTGCCAATTAGAAAGGAGACCTGGGATTGCTGCCTGGATTATTCAGGGGAAACTGTAGTGATTCCTGCCTTCACCTGCACCACTTGTCATGTAATAATCAATCCTGTTGTATGTCCCCGTTACAGGACTGTAACACATGTTCATCTAGTTATTTTCTTTCCTCAGGTCCTATAAAGTACTTGACTGTTGCTTTGTAAGAGAATAAGGAATTGTGTTAATTCCTCCAAAAATAAGCAATTATTTTACTAAAATTGTTCTGTTTCCATTATTTTCCATACTAACAGCTTTTTATTTCAAGTCAAATTTTTGGGTAACTTCTTTTGAAGACATCTTAAAAGGTAGTTCAACTCAACATGTATAATACCAAGAATGTATAGAAATCAATTCAAGACATGACAATAAATGATGAACTAGGGCCAAATCAAGTTTCAAACAGGCAACAAATACTATGTCATGACCCCCACTGGCTGCGGTGATTGTAAAATATAACCTGATTGTGGGGTTCAAATATGAAAATTGTACATATCAGTATTAATAAAATATGCCAAATACTATTAATATAATTAAATTAGTATATTAATGAATATGTCATATTATTTAACTTGTTATTTAACATACTAATATAGTAAAATATCAGGTCTTAACAGCCTCATGCTCTTTGATTTAACAATTCCCCTTCTGGGTATTTTATCCTAAGGAAACAATCATGCTATGGCAGAAGATATATACAACAGGATACTGCAGTGTTTTTATTTTTAATTTTTTTGGTAACAGATGCTTGATAACTTATGAATGAAAAAAACACATATGTAATAATGGCATGTATGGGGTATCAATGAGTGAAATGGTTTTGTATTGTAATGATAAAAAACATGGTATTGCTACAGAAAGAAATTCACAAGTAAAAAGATATTAATTATAAAATAGTTTATATGATATAATTCTTTAAAGAATAGACTGGAAATAAAGACAGAAAAGTTATACATGAAATATATTACTTTAGGAATTAAGGATGATTTTATTTTTGAATTTTTTCTAAATTCATAAAAAAGAACTTGGTAATTTTTTATTTAGCAAAACAACTATATAAGGAAAAACCATTTATACTGATAACCTTTAAAAACTATTTGATAATCTTTTTCTTTATGTTTTTCCTTTTAATTGCTGATGTCTTTTTTTTGTGAATAAATTTCATTATTTAACTGTACATTTGCTTTATATAATATTGTCTGTACTATTTATTTAAAAATCCAAAGCTAGATTCCACATTTATTTGCATTTGCCTGTAATTTATGTATTTAATATGCATATGTAAATATATAAATTATAAATAATATTTTAATTTAAATACAGGCATATTTAATATATAAATTATATATAGAGATAAAATATGTAAAATATAGGAGGATGTGTATAGAGAGATAGATAAATGGATTTTTGTTATTTTAGTTGTCCAAAATCACTGGACAAGATTATTTATTTTTTAACTTTTTAATTTTTTTCTTGATTTAAAAACATGTCATTGATTTATCTGTTTGACTATTTTTTTGTGATCCCAAAATATCTTAATAAATGTTAACCATTTATTTACTTCTACCTTTTTCGTCTAATTGTAAATATTTTTTAGAGATTTTATTTTATTTATTTGAGAGAGAGAGCAAGAAAAAGACAGTGAGAGCTGGTGGGGAGGGGCAGAGGGGAGAAGCAGACTCCCGGCTGATCGGGGAGCCTGATGTGAGGCTTGATCCCAGGACACTGGGCACAGGGAGATGCTTAACCAGCCAACTGAGCCACCCAGCTGCCCTCTAATTTTAAATTTTGATACAGTTTCAAACATATAAAAAGTTGCAATTATTGTACTTAAGAATCCTGAATACTCTCTGTCCAGATTCATTAGTTGTTTACATTTTGCCCCTTTATTATTTCTGCTTGCTCTCCATATATGTGTGTGTTTATATACCTGTGTATAATTACATAATTATATAATCATGATTATATATATGCGCATATATATGTACATATATATGCAATTTTCCCTGAATCATTTGAGAATAAGTTGCAAGCATGTTTCTTTATTTGAAGTATTTTAGTCTATTTCCTAAGAATAAGGGCATTGTCCTATATAACCACAGAATTATGAAAATGAAGAAATGTATTATCAACAAAATACTGTTATGTAACAGTGCATCTAGGATCACATGTGCATTTGGTCATCATGCCCTGCTTTAATCTGGAACATTTTCTCAGTCCTTAAAGACTGAATTTGAACATATTTTCCAACTTTCCTCAATTTGGGTTTGCCTCATATTTCCAAATGATTGCTTCAGGTTATGCCTTTTGGGCAGATATGTGTACTACAGAAGTGATGTGTCCTTCTCAAGTGCACCTGAGGCACTTTACGGAGTGGAGGCACACCAACTGTATTTGCTCCATTATTGATCACATGGTCTTTGACCATTTAGATAAGGTGATCTCTTGCAAGTTTCAGCATTGAAAGTTTTTATTTTCCCCATTGTAATTAATAAGTGATTTGTGAGAAGATGCTTAAGACTATGGAAGTATCTTGCTCTTCATCCCGCTTTCACCCATAAGTTAGTGTGGATCCAGTGTTTTGTTGATTGACTCAGTTAACTATAATGTTTGCTTAATGGTGATTTCCTAACTCCATCAATACATCTACGTTTGTTAGGTGGCATTCCATGAAAAGGAAGAGGTTTTCCTTCTTCCTTATATACTTCATTTGTTTCTTTTATTTATATTTTCTGTAATGAATCTTAATTCTTTATGATAATTATTTATTTTGATTTTCCAGTTGACCTAGATATGACTGGTAAGAAATTCTTGAAGCTGAAGCCTTTCTTTTTGACATATCCCATCATTTTTAAATGCCTTACTCCCCCCGCCCCAAAATGTCATCACTTTGAATTTTATATACTTCCGTCGCCTCCCTGTGTACATGTTCTAAAATGCCTGGATAGTTTTTTCACATTTTCATTGTTTAAGTAACTTTCTGAAAGTGAGTATTGTTTTACTCTTAGGACCTTTGCTTTCCTCTTTTCCTCACAGTTTTTCTGGAGTCCTTAGATCTCTGTAATAGATATGGTGGGAGCTTGTAAGATAGCTCTTTTAGAAATCAGTGTCTAATTTTCTGTTTACAGATAATTTGACATTTTTATTATTCTCCAACTTCCAGTTATACTGAAGAGCTGGGATTTGTGTGTTTTTATGTTTCTGTTGGCTGTATATTTTTTGCAGCATGTGAGAAGAGTTTCAGATTTGGGTGACTGGTACTATCACAACTATCCAGAATTCCAGGTCTATGTATTTTAAGCATTATACAAAACATATTAACCTTTCAAATTATTTGCAATATGCCATGATGCAACCAGAATTTATGGATTGCAGATCTTCACCTTCAGTGGTCTGTGTTCTCTTAATCTGGTTTAATTTAGTTAAATTGAAGGTTTCTTTCTCTATTTTTACAACTATCTTATCAAATAGTAACATCTGTCAGTCTAGGAAGTATGTCTCTGGAAGATGTGTTCATGGTAAATGTAAAATCATTATTTTAGATCATTAAGTCCCTTGATTTGTACCAATCAATTGGGTTTGTAAATTTCTCCCTTAGCTTTAAAAATTATCAAAAATGGGGGTGCCTGGGTAGCTCAGTCGATTAAGTGTCTGTCTTTAGCTCAGGTCATGATCTCAGGGTCCTGGAATCAAACCCTGCATTGGGCTCTCTGCTAGGCAGGGAGTCTGCTTCTCCCTCAACCTCTGCCCCTCCCCCACTCATGCTCTCTTTTGCTCTCTCTCAACTTAACAAAATCTTTTAAAAATTATCAAATATGTATTTAAAAAATGGAAATTCAAGCATGGAATTTTAAAACTTGTATATACATTAAAACAAGATAACTAATCAATAATATCTAATTATAAGAATCCAGTGAAATGTAGTTATAAGCAATTGCTTTATCTAATGAAATAAGCTTTTTGACCATAATTAAGGAAAGTTCTTCCTCTCCAGTTTCACAGCAAAGAGGTCTGATTTTAGTTGGCACGTAGGGATCAGGAACAAAATGCTGCAGTGCCTGCAAATGGCAGAGTAGAAGGCAGCTTGCAGGAGTAGAGAGCAGGTGAGTGTCCAAAGCCTGCCACATCCAGAAGGGGCAAGCATTTCTCTGTTCTCTGGAGGCAGTGAGCCCAGCCTTACAAAATCTTTGCTCTTTCAAAGAAGGTAGAAATGAGATTCTTATGGGAAATCTACTTTAAAAAAATTCTTAAATGGTTTTAAAACCATGGCATGGGATAAACAAAACATGTCAGTAAGCCAGATTTGGTTATTATATCCCAGTTTGCACCCTCCACTCAGGATGCATTTTAGGGATTAGCAGGTGCTGTAGTGAGAAGAATCTGTGTCAGAAAAAGTTCATTCGGAGCCTAGGATCACCTCTTATTAGCTGTGTCCAACTGGGCAAATCATGTGATTAGTATTAACTTCAGTTCTCTTGCCTGTGAGGGTGAATATGCTAAAATATGAAGAAATATACAGGTTCGCTAATTGTTATAACTTTATAATTCTTTTGAAATTATATGTGGACATGAATTGGTATCTTTTATTAAGCTCTAAGTTTTACACTTAGAAAAATGAAATTTATAAAAATATACAGTTTCTTAACAATTTCTTAATTCACTTTTGACATATAACTATAAATTGCTAACTCTGTCTAGTTTCATCTTCTTTGAGAGGCTCTGTGTTGAGGATTAGTAAAATCATTCATTCTTGTGCCAGGTAGAGGCCAGTGTCATCTTGTTGTCTTTCATACACTAGAGGAAGATAAATGAGACTTTCAGCTCAGAATACCTGATCTGCTTGTTGAACTTTTGATTTGATTACATTTGGTTTTGGAGAACACAAAAGTATACCTTCTGCCTTAGTAAGCTGATATTTCTGTTTAGCACTGTAAACCAAATCTTTCTGGGCAGGGATTCTGCTCACTGAGAACTCATGTTCCAGTAAAGATGCTTGCTACTTAAAGAGGTTTTTATTTATACTTCCCATAGTGTGTTTGATCTGTCTGAAATAACACATTGTACTGTAAAGGGTTACTTTGGTTTTCATTAGGTGTGTTTTGTTTTGTCTTCTTTTGTACAGCTCTTTTATGGCACACTATACCCAGTAGAACAAAATCCATTTAAGTTGAAATATTTTAAGCTTTGAAATTAACGTGCTCTTCCCAACACCTCTCCTCTAAAACAAAAATTAATTAATAAAATCTGATTAACTTTCTCCTTATAAGTGACTTTCTGACAAAAAAGAAATGGATGTTTGTGTATTTTTGAAGGTGTGCAAGTGGCGTGCCTGCATTTTTCTCAGTGCATGGTTTTCAATTAGAATTGAAATGCAATTACAAAGTGAATTGGTGCAATTCTCTGGATAAATCAAGCAAAATTCTCTTCTAACTCAGTGATCTTCATATATCAGACAAAAGTACATTTTAAAAGCTTAAAATATTTTGATAACCACCTCAAATCTCCAACCTAAATTTACTTATAAATATCTCATATTTTTGAATTGCTTTTATGTTGTTCTGCCATGTTCTGGGAAAACCGTTTCTTGCATATATTTCTGAAGCCAGTTTGCAGACTCTCACCTTTTAAGGGTATCCTCTTTGACTGATGTGTAGAATATTTGCATATAGTTGGAAATGTTTCTGTTCATCAGCCCATTATACTTTGCTAGGTGTATAATCTATATTTTGCAAAACCTTATTTCAGTATGTTAAAGTATGTATTGTCTAAGTGTGTGGTGGTCTGGAGTAGTTTGTCTGTGACCTTGGCAAATTGCTTACTCTTTTCGATTTTTTTTCTTTTCACAGATGCATTTTGTAGGAGTATTTTGAGGATGAATGCTTGCAAATCATTCTGAAATTGCCAAACGCCACATACAGTAAGTAATATGTATTTTTATTTTTCCACTCAATTGCAGTCATGCTGAATGAATTTGGCAGTCATAAAACAACACATTTCTATTTATGGTTCTTGATATTTGTGAATATTGAGGTAAAATGTATATAAAAGATAAAAATTTGATGAGCTATTTGCTAGTCTGAATTAAGTTGTATAAATTCAAGATTTCTAAGGACAGATTTTACTATTGTTCTACTTATATAACTTGCACATAATATTTCTCACTTCCATTTGAGTGAGATTTTTTTCTCTGAATCATAAATGAGAAGAGTGCAGGGAACATTAGTGTTATTAGCCAGTGCTGATATGGAGATTTAAAAAAGAGTATTGAATTAAGAATTTTTTTTTTTTGAATTAAGAATTAAGAGATTGCCGAGTATTAAGACTTTGAATCAGGCAGTTTATATGTGTGGCCTATAATTCTCCCCCACATATTTTAAGATCATTATTTTTATTCCCATTTTATAAATAAAAGAAACTGGGAGTCAAGAAGTTTTAACACCTTGTTCAATATCTATTCAAAGTGATGAATCTGGGCTTTGAACACAAGACTTTTCAGAAAATACTGCCCCTACCTATTCATGTAGACAAAGCTAAATAACTTCTCTAAGAGCCTGAATATTTAAAGAGTTTAAACATGTTCTGATCCTTTCTTTGTATTACTGTTTTGCTTAAGTATTATCCTAAAATATTGTATTTTTTTCTGTATTGTCTATAATGTGATCGATTTCATTTTAAATGGTGCTTTCTAATTCCTCACTTGACTGCTTTGAACTAGGAAGGAAGAAATGAAAATATAGATTCTGAAAAAAAGAGTTTGTAAATCACCTAAGTATATATTTGATTAAAAGTGTTTAGAGTTCTGAATTTCTCCAAGAGTTTTCTTTCATTCATTAAAGAAAAAAACAAATAAAATTAAGTCATGTTATTGTTTTAGGAGTTTGGAGGGACCACAGAATCAGAGTCCTAGCTTCCACATGCTCAAATTCCTTATTTGGTGAAATGAGATAATCAGGAGGACAATTCTAAAGTAGAATTTCCAAAACATGTGGAAGCAGTAACGACAGCATTAATGTTTTTATGTTGTCTTCCAGTACAACTTAAAAAAGGTGGCCTAGTACATGTTTAGAAATTCAGACTCTGGATTCAGACCACCTGCCTTTGAATACTGGATTTATTACTTATTAGCTGTGTGACTGAACAAATTACTGAATGTGTCTTTAAAATGGATATAAGATTGGGAACTACTTCATTTGTAGTGAGTTAACACATGTAAAGTATAGCACAGTTCCAGGTACATAGTAAATTGGTATTTCAATTCAAGTATGTTTGTTAGTAAGCATCATAACTTCATAATCACGTCACATAGAGTACACAGCAAAAGTACTCAGTGAATAATGTTGATTGACCCGTTCCAAAAGAAACTAAAGTTCAGCCTTCTTTATAAATGTAGACAGCTTTACTTCTTTGAGCTTTTAGTGAAGAAACAAACCATTTAGGTAATCAGCATGTATATATACACTATATAAAATATGCACACATATATATCCTATTGTATTGACTGCATATCTAGGCTGAAAGTGTGTTTGTGTGTTTTGTGGAGAAAAGAGGGGGCGTTGTGAAGTGCTTAGAGTCTGAAATGCTTATTTTGAAAGAGACAGGACAAACTTATAGATATAAAATAAATAGTTGAAATCATGGTCAATTAACTTGAGGGAATAATCTTGTCCAATGCTTCATGAAACCATTCATGGAAATTGAAGCCATGTGGACAAAAAAACAGTATTTATTAAGTATTTACTCTATCCCATGCATTTTACATTCAGTATCTCGGGTAATCTAAGCAATAAGATGATGAGGTAGGTATGTTATTATCCCCATTTTTTTTTGTATGAGGAAAATGTACCATAGGAAGTTTAAATCTGTCCTTCATGGGACCAAAGCTTGAGACTGATCTAATTCTAAAGACTTTTTTTCTTTATACTTAACCTGAGTGTTAAGGACTGAAATTCTGTGGTTGATCTAACTTTCTTTTATTTGCATGAAAACACTGCTCCCAAACCTCTGATTATACATATGAATTCTTTAGTAAGTAAGTAGTTGATTATTGAATTTCAACTAAAATCAATTGCCTTACATTTGTAACCCAGTCCAAGCTTATTCTGCTCCTGCACAACAACAGGCCAGTAAGTCGAAAGGGAAGGTGTTGGGGCCAGGAAAGCGACTTTATTCAGAAAGCCAGCAAACTGAGGAGATGGCAGACTATTGTCCCAAAGAACCATCTTCCCTCAACATGGAATTTGAGCTGCTTTTATATTAGCAAAAGGGGGAAGTGGGATGGAGTTGTTGTCAGAAGTTGACTAATGTTTGTAGAAATCCAAGGAAGGTCATGTAACTTCTTTGTCCTTGGTCAGTTCATCTTTGTATATAGGCATCTGGTCATGCCATTCCTGTAAATCTTTTTTTTTTTTTTTTAAAGATTTTATTTATTTATTTATTTGACAGAGAGAGAGAGAGAGAGAGACAGTGAGAGAGGGAAACAAGCAGGGGGAGTGGGAAAGGGAGAAGCAGGCTTCCCGCCGAGCAGGGAGCCCGATGCGGGGCTCGATCCCAGGACCCCGGGATCATGACCGGAGCCAAAGGCAGACGCTTAACGACTGAGCCACCCAGGAGCACCAAGATATGTTTGCTTATTTTAGAGAAAGAGTGTGAGCAGCAGGGGGAATGCATAAGGAGAGGGAGAGGGAGAGATTTTCAAGCAGACTGCCCACCAAGCATGGAGCCCTTCAACAGGCTCGATCCCATGACCCTGAAATCATGACCTGAGCCAAAATCAAGAGTTGGACTTAACCGACCGAGCTATCCAAGCGCCCCGCCATTCCTGTAAATCTTAATCATAGCATAATCATTTCTGTATTTCTTTATCTCCTGGGTGAAGTAGGGTTTGGGTGAAAAGTGGCTTTTGCAAATCATAGCTGTAGTATGTCTATGTAGCAGGGCTAAGCAGAAGTTTCTAAGCTATAGGTTATAGCAGCAAGGGAAAGAGAAGCAATATGAAGTCAGACAGGCTAAGTTTCTCCCTGTTACATATTAAGTGTTAATAGGGCCACTCAGCAATCTGAAACAAATTGCCTTTAAAAACTATTGTTTGTGTCAAGAAAACTTAAAAAATAAAAAAGCTCCTTCCCCAAGGGCAGAGACTATAGCTTATGCTTCTCTGAATTTGAGGTGACTGACCACACCGTTTTCTTGAAGTCCTCCCATCATTTCATGCAGTGCAGAGTTCAGAATGAAGAGTTCAGCTTGACTTAATTAATTATTCTCCTCCCTATTTGTCATCTTCAGGTGTGTCATCATTGAGGGACATCCTTTACAACACTACACTGGTCACACTGATATGTCCCCTTTTTGTCTCTTTGGTGATCTTCGTCTTTTTTCCATCTCAGTCATCCACTGATCCCAGTCCTTTTACATATCACTTCTTGAAACAAACTGTCAGCAACATTTTACCTGAGGGATATTTTCAAACTTCCTAGTATTTAAAATATTATTGCCCTTAAAGGGAGTGGGTCACACCATGTTTTCACACTACTGTTGGTTTTGAGAAGGAAGGACTTACAGAATGCTTCTCCTTTCAGTTTGCAAATTTGGTCTCTGAAATACACAGCTAATGATTACATTTAGTGATTCTCTTTTCACTTAATTCAATAAATATTTATTGCATGCTCCTATAATATGAGGAGCACCATGCTGGTTTAGTACTAGAGCAAGTGGAAGGGAAAGACAAAAATGACTCTCAAGAAAATTGCATGTTCAATTTAAGGAAATAAGATAGGCACAGGCATAAATAAAGGATAGATTATTAGGATATGGTATCATGAGAATAGCCTAAAGTAATCAAATCAATAAAGCTGTTGTAAATAATTTGAGAAATAATGAAACGATTACATATATGTGAAAAAACAAAGCATTGGAAGAGATTTAAGAAAAATATAATTCTGGACTGCAGTGGCTCAAGATTTCATCATGGTGATTGCATTTGCACTAGGTCTTGGTGCAGGTGGAAAATGTTAACAGAGAAGTCAAGGAAATGGCATACCTGAGCTTAGAGTCAAAGAGACATACTTCTCATTCAATGAATGGTGAATTAATTAGTTTGACAACAGAGTAAGTTTCTTGTGTTGGGCTAAAAACAGGTAACACTGGAAAATTAAGGCTGGAGCTAGGTTGTAGGAAATACTGATAATCACAGTAAGGACTTTCAATTTAATTGGTAGGCAGTTGGAAAAAAAAACAAGAGAATATTTTAGGAGGGCCAATCCTGTGAATAAAAAGTTTCCTCTTTAGTCTGGTGGTGTCTAAACAATGGATTCCAGTTGGAAGACATGTAGACAAGAGAACAATTTTTAGGAAAATG
The DNA here is from genome assembly GCF_011800145.1 of Mirounga leonina. Lineage (NCBI taxonomy): Eukaryota > Metazoa > Chordata > Mammalia > Carnivora > Phocidae > Mirounga > Mirounga leonina. The sequence continues at coordinate 75,126,722 of NW_023270377.1, read as the reverse complement.
TAGAAGTATAAGAATAAGGCATGAGGGTAAGACCTAGGGTAGTAGTGGTCGGAATGGAGAGAAGGAATAGATGCAGGTAAGACTTTGAAAGAAATGGGGTCAGGGAGTAGTAATAATCATCATCACCTGTGTAACATTTACTAGGTACTGGACTCTGTTTTAAGTGATTTATATTATTTAATTTCACATCAGACAACTCTGAGAGGTAGACACTAAAACCATCTGCATTTCACACAAGAGAAAACTGAGGGTGAGTTTAGCCAAGTAAATTGTCCCAGGTCAAATAGTTAGAAAATAGCAAAGGTGAGACTTGAGCCCATCCAGTCAATCTCCAGAGTCTCTGCAGTAACCACTGTACATCATTTCTGTAAAAAGTAATTGAGATTTCCAGATTGACTGAACTGGAAAATGACATTACCAATCATCAGGGAAACATTTTTTTTTCAGAGTTTACCCCTTCAGTTAAGTCTTTGGGTAGGGAGGAAAATCTTTGGACTTTTAGGGAGAAATATCCCTTATGGTTCATGATGAATCTCTTGGATACATTCATTTCTATGCTGGGCAACAGGAACAGCATAATTTATGATATTGCTCAATTATAAATTAGAATAGTAAATATGTCATCTTAATATGATTTGTCTTCCTTCCTTAGCACAGCTTAAAATGAAACAAGGATAGAGTGCTAAATTAAAGATTAAATATCTTGGGTGCATGAAAGACCAATATTTTAGAGTTAGTTTACCATCATACTAAACAATAATTTTGACAGGGGAAAAAAATCTAACACCTAATACAGAGAGTATCTCTCTTTTTCTATACTGGAGAAGTAGCCTGGGCTCTGGAACCATACTGTTGCATGGATTCAGATCCCAAAATGAGTCCTCTCTAGCTGTGTGGCCTTTATAAAGTGTGATCTTAGATGTGTGACTTTTTGTGTGTCAATTATGCAAGGTCTGTGGCCTCAGTCTCTTCACCTTTGAAATGTGACAGAAAAGTAGTGTGTTTTCTGAATATTGTGAAGGTTAAAGGAGATAAAGCACAGTGGTCCCTAACACACAGTAAATCCTCAATAGATATTAGTTATGTTCATTGAACTTTATCTCATCTATTAATTTTTAATTTATAAAATTTAATTGCGTAATTATTACTATTTTAAACATGTTTATTGTGAATTTTTATGTGTTATGATCACAACACAGTGAATTTTACAAGCAAAGACCCATGTGACTTCACAAATCAAGAAATAGAACATTTTCTGCATCTCAGAAACCCTGCTTTTTTTTTTTTAACCTCCTAAACATTACTCCTTTCCACCAATTCCATATGGATAACTTTTTCATGACCTTTGTAATCACTTCCTTGCTTTTCATTATAGTTTTAACATTTAATCTTGTATCCTTAAATACGAAATGCTGGTTTAGCTTAATTTCTTAATTTATATACATAATAGTCATGCATTCCTTTGTGTGTGGTTTCCTTTCCTAAACTTATATATCTAAGTTTCATTAATGTTTTTGTGTGGTTTGTTAATTTTCATTGCTGTGTAGTATTCCATTGCAGAAAAATGCTACAGAGTATATATGTGTTGTCGGTCGACATTTGGACTGTTTTTGAGTTTGGGCAATTATGAATTGTGCTGCTGTGAACATTCTTTGAAGTGTTTTTTGCTGCACATATACATGCATTTCTGTTAGTGATGAAATTGCTCAGTTATATTGTATACAAATTTTCAATTTCAGTGGATACTGCTAAACATTTTCCAAAGTAGTTATACTAATTATACTCTAGTCAGTAGTGTATGAGAGTTCCCATTGTGTCAGCTATATCCATGCTTGGTGTAATCAGTCCTTTTAATTTTAGCCATTCTGATGAGAATAGAGTTTACATTTCCCTTTGAATGATGTGGTTCTGTTATGTGGTTTAATTGCCATATGGATATTATTGTCTGTAAATTGCCTGTTCAAGTGTCTTGCCTATTTTTCTATTGTGTTGATTTTTTTATTGTTAATATGCAGAAGTTAATTGTATTCAAATGAAGAGCCTTCTTTCAATTATATGTTGCAAATCCCTTTTTCCTCTCTGTGACTTGCTTTTTCAGTTTCCTAATGGAGTTTTTGATGAGGAAAAGTTTCTGATTTTAATTATAATCATATTTTTACCTCTTTACATTTAGATCATTCCTTTTAAATTTATTTTTGTGACTGGTTTGAGGTAGAAGTCAAGTCCTGTTTTCCTTCCAACTGGATTTCCAGTTGTTATAGAATCTTACTGAAAATTCACCTCTTTGCCCACTGCTCTTCAATGCCATCTTTATCATAAATTAAATATCCATATATGTCTGCATTTTGGGGGCCAATTATTCTTTTTTTTAGGAGGGGTGGGCAGAGAGAGAATCTTAAGTAGGCTCTGTGTCCAGTGTGGAGCCTGAAGCAGAACTCGACCTTACCACCCTGAGATAATGACCTGAGTGGAAATCCAGAGTCAGATGCTTAACCACCCAGGTGCCACCAACTGTCATTTTTAACTGGTCTGTTAATTTCTTCTTACTAATTATAACACTATTTTAACTATGGTCATTTTTTAATTATTCATGGTATCTATTAAATCAAGTTCTTCCACTATGTTTTTATTCATGGTATCTATTAAATCAAGTTCTTCCACTATGTTTTTATTCCACTAAGCCATATTCCACTATGCCTTATTTCAAACAAATTTTACAATTAATCTGTCGAGCTTGACAAAAAATAATTGTTGGGATTTTAGTTGGGATTGCATTCAGTCTGTTGTTAAGTGTATTTTTAAAGAGTTGGCATGCTTACAATATTGATTTTTTAAATCTATGAACATAGTATATGTACTTCATATATATAGGTCTTTTTAATTTCTCCTAATCATATTTTATGGTTTTCTACATAGATGTCTTATACATTGTGGTTAATTTGTTCTAGGTGTTTTATGCAGTTTAATATTATTATATATTATAAATTTGTAAAAACTTTATTTTCTTTTTGTTCCTTGAGTAAAGAAATATAGTTTTTTTATATATTGACCTTGCATACAGCAGATTATAAACTCACTTATTAATTCTAATATTTTTTAATAGATTCTTTTGAATTTTTTTCCATAAAGAATCATGTTTTCTATGATCAGAGATAATATTATTAATACTTTTCAAGCTTTACACTTTTATTTCTTTTTTCTTTTTTTTTTTAAAGATTTTATTTATTTATTTGACAGAGAGAGAGAGAGACAGCAAGAGAGGGAACACAAGCAGGGGGAGTGGGAGAGGGAGAAGCAGGCTTCCCACTGAGCAGGGAGTCCGATGCGGGGCTCAATCCCAGGACCTTGGGATCATGACCTGAGCCAAAGGCAGATGCTTAATGACTGAGCCACTCAGGCGCCCCTACACTTTTATTTCTTTTTCATATCTTATTGAACTGGCTAGAATGTCCAGAGCGATGCTGAATGAAAGAGGGAAGAGTGGAAATTCTGCTTTTATTCCCAGATCAAAGGGGAACACTGTCACCATGTTACTATTGAGAATGCTGTTTACTATAATACTTTGATAAATATCATATATTAGATTGAGAAGTTTATTTTTTTCTGGTTTTACTGGAATTTTTCATTATAACTGGGTTTTGAATTTTATCAAATGCTTCCTTTGTATCTATTGAGACTGTTGAATGATTTTTCTTTTTTCTTTTGTTAATCTGGTGATTTATATTGATTGATTTTTTTCCCCCACAGACTTCACATTCCAGCAGCAGAGCTGCTGCTTTCTTGGGCTTACTGTGGGACCTAGAGTGCCAAAGGATTTTTTTTTTGTTCTCTACCCTCCCCTTTTGGGATGTCCCCCATGTTTGCATAACAGAGTAAGGTTCTTCTTGTACCTTGTACCTTCCTAGGTGGCAGAGTGCTATTGCTTGTTACTTGGGGCAGTGCTTCTGGTAGGGGTGGGAGGGTGCTGGGTTCCTTTGCTCCAGTCTCAACCTTAAACTTGTCCTGGGCGTCTGGACCTTGGGACAATGGCTCTTTCAGCATTGCTGCCCATTCCTCTCATGGTACCCAAACTCCTCCTTGACTCTGTGGGGTTCTTTTGGAAGAGGTTTACCTGTTCCTCTAAGAGGGCCAGATGACTTTTTCTTCTATCTCCTTCCCAGAAACTATGGATCTTTTCCAGGGCACTGGAGATGTGAGAGTTTTCTATCCTAAAAGGCTAAATTTTGCTTTGCATTAGAGAAAGGTCTGGGGAATCAGAAAAGATAATTGTGTTTTTGTGACACCAAAGTGCTCTTTCTGGTCTCTTGCCCTGACCTCAATCTTTCTGCTAAGCAACTGGTAGATGTCTGAAAAAAGAGCTTATGAATGAGTGCATATTCCTTTGTGTCTGGGTGATCCCAGGGTGTCTATATTGTTCTGGTGATCCATTCTGGCCTTCAAGTATTTTACAATTTTAGCTGTTTTCTTTTTACCTACTTTCATAATGAGCAACTATTCCTCTCATGTTCTGTCAAAGGTGAAAAAGCTTATATGTCCTGTCTGTCCTCAGTGGCTCTTACCCTTTAAAATTTAGTTAATCTCTTTGTCTTGCAACTACAGGTCTCTGATAGGCTCAAGAAAAGTTATTATTTTGTAGATTATCTGGCCTTTTATTACTATTAGGATAAGAGCAATATTCTCTGGTGGCTTTTGACTTTCTAAGTAGAAGGAAAACCAAATATTTTCCACATATATTTTAACTCAGCCTTTCAAGTTTTCCAAAGCAAAATGCTTTTTTTCCCTTCACAATACCTGGTCTGCATATACCAGAGCCAGAAGTCCTAAATTAATGCTGTCTTTAGCATTCCATACAAAAGTGAATTGTTGCTATCAGTTTTTGAGCAAGTGAAGCTCAATGGATGATGTGTAGCAAGATTCCATTGTTTTAAACAAGGTGGAGTTCAAGTTTTCTCCTGCAAAAGGAAGTCTGGCCATTGGCATTGTGGGGCTGGAACTGTGGTAACTTGCTCATTAGGGAATCTAGTCTCCTTTGATAGTTCTGTTCCACAATCTTGGCCACATGACTTCATCCCCAAGGGTTTTCCAGTGGCTTAAGATGACCACTGGGCAGCCATTTGTGTTCTGTGCAGCAAGAATGAAAAAAAAAATGCAATGGCAAAAGGGCATACTACCAGCTTAGCCTTCTTTGAAGAGATTGCCTGGAAACTCCACCCAATATTTTCTACCTAACCATCATTACTGTTTGTTGCAAAAGAAGCTGTTACATATAGTATTTTTGCTCTACGTGCAGTGGCTCTGAACATGTCCTTAGTAGGGAAGGGGAAGATAGGTACTGCGTGGGCTGTTAGAAATCTCAATTACAATTAGAGGATGCGGAATACATTTTGGTAATGTGATTTCTGAGCTACGATGGTGTGGGTTGAAATATACAGATTCTATCATAAAACAGAACTGGCTGGGTTCTGATCTCAGCTCTGCAAATTACTAGTTACATGACCTTGAGCCAAGGTTCTTACCCTAACTTGTTTTACTTTCTCAGCTGTAAAAGGGGCATGATAATTATGATTTTGAAACATTTTGGTGGGGATTTAATATGATAATATATAAAAATGGTCTATCACATAGGAATGGATCAATAAATGGTATGTTTTATGTCACCACCATATAATAACTTATACTAGATTCAGTTTTTTAAGGGAGGACAGAGTTTATGAAGGCTGATACTGATTAATAAGGTAGAAAGGCCATTTAATTTGTTTCTCTTGGGTAAAGCTTTATCTTTTAGATGGGATTGAGGGTCTCAATTTCTACCCTTTAAATATATCATTTTTATACTTTGAACTATAGTGAAATACTGCTCAAAATTTAGGTTTATGATAGCAGCACTTTACGTAATACCAAGCCAAGAAACAGATAAGATGAGTTCCAGTTTGAATTCTACCATTAGAAGTTATGAAACTTGTGAAAGTCATTCTAACCCTCTGGACTTCAGTTTTGTCAGCAGACAAATCAATTAGGTAGACGAGCTGACCTCCACCACTATTTGACAGCTTTAAAGCACCATGATTCTATGCAGTTTTACTTGCCCCAGACATATTCTCTTGTCAAAAGAAACATCCTAAAACCAGCAAATAAAGTGATAAAGACTTAATTTATCAAACCAAAGTTGAATTTTTACAGGAACTGGCTTTATTGTGAGGTTTTGCTAGTTCTGAAATGAAGTGATAGATATTAATTGAACAACACGGTGCTGTATTTAAAAACTGTCTTCAAATTCTGGTTGTGGTGATTGCTGGCCTAGACAAAGTGTGTCACTTAAACTCTTTGTGCCTTAGATTACTCATTTATAAAATGGGCAATATATATAAAGGCCACAATGAGGACTAAATGAAATAACAATGTAAAAGTACTTATAAAAACGGCACAATTTTTCAAATGCTAAGGTCTTTAGAAAGTCCAATGGGTAAAAAATGGAAAATGCCCTCACTCTGTGGTGTGGAGATTGTGTAATAGTGTTATAAATAAAATACAGTAAAATAAAACCACTAAGGATCTCTGTTTGTGTTAGATTTTGCCAATCTATTTTTCCATCCAGAAAAACTTAGGCACTTCAGAAACCAGACCAGCAAGGCATGCCTGTGATTTTGTGCATGAAGTGTGTCCTTGAGATAAATTTCCAGATGTGATCTTTGTATCTGAGGCATTCTGCTTGTGATCCAGTGAGCTGAAACAAATAGCAAATCTTTTGCAGTGTGTGGCTATTAATGCTGTCTGCTCTCCTCAATTTACCCATCTGAATTGACAGTTAAAGCTCCTCTATAAATAGCAAGTTATTAGTTAAAGCATGGTTGCCATATGGCAAAATAGTCTCTGTTGTTAAACTGATTAAATACAACAGCAATGTCTAGTCTTTAAGAAGATATTGTGTTCTATGATAAAAGGCTAGAGATTATTTTTGTTCCCTAACATGTATTAAGCTTATATAGTCTCTGTTTCTATATGTGTGTGTGTATATTTATTCATCTTGTCACTACTTTTTAAAACTCTTGAAGCATGCCATATGTATATTAAAGTGTGCAAAGTGCACTAATATTAAGTCTACAGATGATGGATTTTTACATAGCTATGTACTTGTGTTACTACTCTGCAGAGCAAGATATGGAACATTTCCAATCTCCAAGAAGTTCCCCTTATATCTCTTCCCTGTCAATAATCTTATGGTTTTCAATATTTAAAAAATTTTGCCTTTATGGTAATGAGCTTCTAAAAAGGAATGAGGTATTTTTTTCATTTTTAAAATTATTTATTTATTTATTTTTAGGAAGGAAGTATTTTGAAGGGCAATTCCAATCTTTTAAAATTTCCTGGAAGTATTAATAATTATGACAAAAAAGAAAAACCTCTGTATGATACTGAATAATGCAATGAAGTATAATAATGATATTGTAAGTTATAAACTTCATTATATGATCACTGAAATGAAACAGAATTGCAATGTGGAAACCTCACGCAATTCTATCCAAATCTCCCACCTGCGAACCAAAACATGGAGCTGCCACACAGGCTGGTGAGTGGTCTATTGGTCATGTTGCCAGGCAACCTCAGTCAGTATCAGAGACACCCAACTGAGCAGCAGATACTCGGACTAGAAGGTATCTTAGAAACAGAAAGGTCCAGCTGAAGGAGAGGGAGGGAGGGAGGAGAGAGAAAAATAAAGAGTGCCACTTGAACACTTATCCCTGTTAGTCATGACCACAAACAATTTTTTTTTTTTTTTGCCTAGCAACATGCAGCTAGCTTAGAGCAAAATTCTTTGGGTTTCTAGTCACTTCACTGTGTTTTCCTCCTTCATTGTGTCCACAGGCACGAGTGTGGAGGCTTGGTAAACTGCGTCATCGTTAATTTTTAGGAGGGAAGGATGTTCTGCGAGTCATTTTCAGCACATTCAAACCATGTTAACTAAAAGTTCCTTGAGATTTTCATCATACAGTACTATATGTGATTCAGTCATGCTTAAAATAACCTGATTTTTACATTGATATACTTTCTTTAAAAAAAATGGAAAGTACAAGATAAAATACTCACCACCTGGAATCAGCCCTCTTCGTGGAAGGTAAAGCTAAAAAGGAAGGGAGAGGGAGGCAGGTGTAAGCCCCTCTGGGAGGGTATTAGAGGAGATGATGCGCACCAAGCAAACAGGGAAAGAATCTGGGATGATGACCTTGGCTGCACCCTCCACTCTGAGATGCAACTTTTATGTATTTTCCTGGAAAGGTATTTTCCATTCTCCATGGCTTTCTATAAAATCTTTTCTACTGTACTGTGCTCTCACCCCACACTACTTTCCTTCCTTCCTGTTTAACTGATGGCATACAGAGAAAATAGCCCCTGTGAGATAGGAAGCTCCTGCTAATTTATCACTTTGCCCGACTTCTTTCATTCTTCCCTTCCGATGCTTCTTCCCCTTATAAGCCAATGCCTTCATGCATGCTCTGGATCTTACACCTGTATGTGTTCTAAAGCCCTGACTTGAGTATTTTCTTTCTCTTCTGTATTCTCAGCCTTCTCCCTCTCTCCTGATTTCTTCCCATTGACATTAGACATGTCAAAGGATCTTTCCCCTTAAAAACAAACATTGACCTGTGCACGAATCCTCCCTATAGTCCAAGTCCACTTTCAGCTGCACAGAAACTCTTGTCTCTGCTCACAACTAGATGTTTCCAAGAATATCTATATTCTCTGTCTCAAATCTGCATCCTCCATTATTCACACCTCAACACGCTGACTCACCTTTTCTGTTTGTCTGAAACTGTTCTTTCTAAAGTCACAAAAGTGAGTCCTGGAGCTGTACATAGACTATATACCTTTGATCTCTTTGCATAACTTTGTACCATCGAGCATGTCCTCTCTTTTACAATATTCTTTCTATTGGAATCTATAATATTGCACTCCTATTTTTTCCTTCCCTTGATAGCCCTTGCCAATCTCATTGGTGGGCTTACCTTTCTTTAAATCGGTACTCTATAAGATTCTTTTTGGCACCCTCTTTTTTTTTCTCACACTCACACTCTCACTGAATAAATTTTACCAATTTCCATGATTTTAGTTAACACTGGTTTGCTGACTTCCTCGGCTTTACTGCTCCTGAAATTCAGTTCTATACTCGCCTGCTTTCTGGCGGCTCCACCTGTATGTCCCACAGGAGCCTCAGAATCATCAGAGTTGACCAGTAAATTTTTGAATACTCTGATTTTTTCTGTAATGAACTTAATTTTTAAAAATATATAAAAAATGATGAAATGCATAAAGAACAAGATAAAACAATAAAATCAATTCTCTTTTTTTAACTTTAAACAAATTGTTATTACACACAGGTTGTCACATAATTGGATATTTCTCTACATTGTATGCAATTATTCTTACTCTCCACAGAAAGACTGCTTCTTAATTTTTCATCTGGTTATGGCAAGCACTAAAATCCCGATTTTTGACAGAATAATAGTTACAATGCCTCAGTGATTTAAGTTGAAAGTAGTACATCGGTACATGGCTCTTGTGCTAAGTTATCCGGAATGTACAAATGTCTTTTTATTCAAAAATACAAAGTAAATGATCTGTAGGTATGGGCAATGACAGCAGTAAAGCATTATATGTTGTCAAATCAGTAATGGATGCTTATAGTGATTTTCTTAAATATCAGCCTTTTTTTTTTTAAACATTTATTTATTCATCTTGGGAGGGGGCAGAGGGAGAGAGAGAATCCTCAGGCAGGCTCCCTGATGAGCATGGAGCCAATCACGGGGCTTGATCTCATGACCCTGAGATCATGACCTGAGCCGCAATCCAGAGTTGGCCACTTAACCGACTAAGCCACCCAGGCGCCTGGCCAGCCTTTTCTTCAGTCATTTTCTTCAGCTGACTTCTCTGAAGTTATTGTTGAGGAGCTCTGCCTTGATCTTCCTCTCACAGCTCATTAATAATGGTGAAGCACTATTCTAGAACTAGAATGTGCCACCTCCCATACCACCTCCTATTCTACCCATTGCGTCCGTTCCAAGGTCCTTTTTTTCTTTAGGAATTCCAGTGAATTACAAGTGTAATTAGCTGTAGTTAACAGAGCGGCCCCTTCAGCTGCATTCAATAAAGCAGTTCTTATAATCTTAGTTGGATCAGTGATTCACTTTTCCACCATATTCACAAAATCTCCAAGCATAGTGTCATAACCAACTAACTTTGCATAATTTTCTCAACTGTCAATGCTCTTTCAACACTGGAATTCTTCTCAATGGTTATTGAAGGAATTTTGAGTGTCCTCTTAACAATTTCTATAGCAAGTTTTTGATCTTCATTAGCTGGAGTTATTGAATCCAAGGCTGGAAAGCAGGGTACAAGCCCCTCTCAGAACACTGAGGGCACCTGAAACTCTGTCTTTCTTTTCATTCACTTTATTATCACTTGTCTAACCAACTTTCAGCACAGCTACTCCATCTCAGAGTTTGCCACATGTTCATTCAGCCTTTCCTTTTCATATTCACTGGTTGAAATATCTAACTGCTCAATGATTTCCTGAATACATTTTTCAGTTTGGGCTTTGTCATCTTTTCCTTTAAAAGCATGGCATCATTTTTGGTCACAGTGACCTCTCCAACTTTTCCTAAGTTGTGAGGCTAAACATCTTTAAGATTTAGAGTCAATCCTTCTTCTGCGAACATTGTACCATCAGTAGCAATAGCCACATCTTTAAGTTGGTTCTTTCTACTGTCACCAAAACCTGGAGCTTTGACTGCTACAACCTGAAAACCAACTTTTAGCCTATATAAACCACTGTAGTCAGAGCTTCTCCATCAGTATCTTCAGCAATTATGACCAAGGGTTTATGATGAGCATTGAAAGTTTCAAGAGCAGGTACAATGGACTGGACACTAGGAATTTTCTTTTCACTCGGTAGAACATACGCATCTTGGAATTCACATTTCTGACCTCTTTTTTTTTAAGTTTTACTTTAGAGAGAGAGCATGTGTGCACAAGCAGAGGGAGGGGCAGAGGGAGAGTGAGAGAGAGATGGAGAAAAACAGACTCCCCGCTGAGCGCAGAGCCCAACACGGTGCTCGATCCCACCACCCTGAGATCATGACCTGAGCCATAATCAAGAGTCCAAAGCTTAACCGACTGAGCCACCCAGGCACCCCCACATTTCTGAGCTTTTGATGTATTAATAAGGTATGGAGAAATACAGCCTCGATCAGACTTCATATCTTCAATAATTTCTAATTCATCATTTAGTGTTTTTCCATCCTTTACTGTGATGATATCCTTTCTCCCAAGCATTTTCATTGCATCAGAGATAATGTTGCAGATTTCTTTGTCTCCATTTGCAGAAATCATGGCAACCTGAGCAATGTCTTCAGGGGTTGTCACAGATTTAGACTGCTTCCTAAGTTCAGCAATTACAGCATCAACAGCTAGCATTACACCTCTCCCAATTTCCACAGGATTAGCCCCTTTGCTAATCTTCTCAAAGCCTTCCTTGGCAACAGAGTGTTCCAGGGCAGTAGCAGTCGTGGTGCCATCCCCAGCCTCTTCATTTGTGTTATTGGCAACATCTTGAACAAGTTTAGCGCCAGTATTTTTATATTTATCTTGTAAGTCAATGGACTTTGCAATGATCACACCATCTTTTGTTACTCTGGAATTTCCCCAACTCTGTTAAGTAATCACTGTTCTTCCCTTTGGCCCCATAGTAATGGCTACAGCATTGGCTAAATGGTCTATGCCTTGAAGCATTAAGGCTTGGGCATCTATACCAAATTTTACATCTTTGGCATAGGCCCAGGTGAGATGAGGAGCCAGTGCCCTGGACACTGGCCTAATTTGGCAAAGGACTGCTGGTAATTGAAGCATTTCTGTGGAATGATGGCAGAGTGTGCGGGCAGCGAGGCAGGCCGTCAGAAGCAAGTGAAGGCATATAATCAGTACTCTTAACGGTGATGTTGGCCCCAGAAATCTTAATCTTCAACAGGTCTTTGATTTTATCTGGGATTGCTGTATTATAAGCTCAGTGAAGTAAGTTGTCCCAACCATCTAGCACAGGGCTAAGAGCATTTAGGCACTTCAATTTGTCCAATGAGTGAAATAAATAGCTTATATATGAATGACTCTTAAACGTTTTTCTCTTTTCAAGTTGTATTAAATTATTTTGCTCATCATACTATTGATCACAGTGATAGCAATGGCTAATATGTATTGGTTAGTTACTATGTGCCAGTTCTTATGATTCTCATTTTATATATATAATCTTTACCATGACCTCACAAGTAGGTATTGCTCTCATTGCCACTTTGTAAACATGAGAACAACTGAGTTTAGCAGGGAAATTAATCTCTCCAATATCTCCAAATGAAAGGGTGGTAGAGGTGGGACTTGAATCAAAGTCTGTGTAATACCCCTAACTGTACTATATAGTGGTGGGTTTTTAGAAAAATAACAACAACGCAACACTTTTTATATTTCTGGCTCTTTGATACAAACATTTATTGTTGTGATACCTTTGCTATTATTTATTCCCTTCAATATCTCAGAACTGGCATATGACTATAAGCACAGTCTTTCTTAGGTGTCAACAATTATCATTTTGGTTTGGCATGAAGAGAGAACTTAGAATATGCATTCAGGGAGCATCTGGGTGGCTCAGTTGGTTAGATGTCCGATTCTTGATTTCGGCTCAGGTGATGGGATCAGGGGTCCTGGGATTAATCCCTGTGGCAGGTTCTGTGCTCAGTGGGGAGTCTGCTTGAGGATTTTCTCTCTCCCTCTATCTGTCCCTCCCCCTGTTCGCATTCGCACGCTCTCTCTCTCAAAAAAAAAAAAGAAAAGAAAAGAAAAAAAGAATGTGCATTCAGGTTTGGGTTAAGAGAAAAGGAGCTTCTGTAAAATGGTAGGTGGAGATAATGGAGGAATATTGGGATGGCCAGGAGATATGATGTTGCTCCAAAGAAGAGAAAGAAAATACAGGGAAGTTGGGGAAAGAATGGGAGAGACAACTGACAAATATATCCTACAGAGCCAATTGCAAATTGAAAAGAAAAATCCTGGCTAGTGACTTTTATAAGTGAAAATAGGGAGAATATAGAGAGGAAATGAGATAAATGAAGAAGGAATATAAAAAAAAATGTGATGAAGAGAAACATGACTTAAGTATGATCAAAGAGAAATATAATTTCATAAAATGAGAAGACAGAGATTAACCAGGAATTAAAAATGGCATAAAGAAAAATATCCAGTGCATCACTATAGGTTTCATTGACTCAGATTGCTGCCTTTGTAGGTATCTGCCAGAAATGTGAAGCAAAAAGAAAAATAAAATGTTGATTGCTCTTCTGCTGGGGTGGAGCTGAATGGATGTGGGAAATCTAAGAATTTTTATACTAATTATGGTTTTTTGCAGGAGAGGAATCATACCAGCATTTTCTTTCTCAGTTTGTGCACTGTTTTATTCCACTGAAATTAATAGATAAGAGATTTTGGAATGGAGTATACTTACTGATTTGTTTGGATATCAATCAGTGGTTAGAATGTATTTAACTATGCTTATCAAAATCAAAAGAAAACATTGTAACAATTTAGCCGCATATAGTGGAGCCTTTCCTTGGACAAATCAGATGTTATTGATCTTGAAGCTTTATACTTTTGCTATTTGATGTATAAAACTATAAAAGCTTTGCAGAAAATTTATGAGTTTTTGCTTTTGGAATTTGAACCTTGACTCAAAAATAAACTGTAATAAGAAAAACTGTCTATTAATAATTTGTTTCTCACTGCTCTAATGTAAACTATAAAGATCTCACTTCTAGAAAAGAAATCTAACAGTTGAGGTAAAATTGAGTATGGTGATAGTCATTTCTGTCCTGCCCCACTCTGTTCCCCAGCCTACCACCATATTCCCCATAGCTCATTTCTGGTAAATAATAGTGAAAGAAAAATTGTATCCAGAAGTTGATTTAATTGGCAATGAATGGCACAAGTGATAAATGGACATACAATTTTTCGTGACCCAGAGACATAATATTATTTAATTATTGCATTAAAATGAGAATTAAGGTGATTTAAAATAGCATTTTTAGATTAGACCTTTAAAAACAGACTATAGGATAGATTATATTTCTTATACACTACATCTTCTTTTTAAATTTTTCTTTTGTCTGAATAAAAACAAATAATAGGGTGCCTTCTTTTAACAGGGAGGTTGTTTTTGCTCATAGTAATTTGATTTTCGAATCTAATTCTTTTTGTTATTAACTCAATAATGATTTTTTCAGATTACAGTATACTATTGATAGGAGACCATGTTCTTCTGTAGCAGCAATCACTGTAGTTCTCAGGTACTTCATTTAGTATGCCATTTTAATCTAAATCATATAGAAAGGAAGAACCCTTTGGGGTTCAAGTAGGTATGTCTTTAATATATTAAAATTTCTTTACGTAAGTGACATGTACAGTTCATTCGTGTTGTTTCTTCTGTAAAAACTGAATTGGATTTGATGAAATGTAGGCTGCAACAGTGACAGTGATAGGAAGTGAAGTAGTCTTCCCTAATTTCAATGACTGCTTTTAAATACTGGTCCTGATGGTTTTGGGAAGGTATTTATTTGGAACAAAAACCACAAATGCAACCAGAAAAGATAGCTCCTGAATCTTGCATGAGACTCCAGGTTTGGAAAGTTAGCCAATTTCTTGAAAAGAATGTAGAGTTTTAATAGAATTTGACATGGGTGTAAACTATTATCTTTCCAAAGTCACATAGATTCTGTAACACTGGAGACTTTTGGAAACGAGAGAAAAATCTGAAAACAGAATACTTATATCAGACTTTATTGTATTTTTAAATTTTTAATTAACTAAAAAATTTATTCGTTTATTTTAGGAGAGGGTGGGGAAGGGCAGAGGGAGAGGAGAGAGAGAATCTCAAACAGAGTCCCCACTGAGCATGCCCCACCCCCACATGGGGCTCAATCCCAAGATCCTCAGATCATGACCTGAGATGAAATCAAGAGTCAGACATGTGGGCGCCTGGGTGGCTCAGATGGTTAAGTGTCTGCCTTAGGCTCAGGTCATGATCTCAGGGTCCTGGGATCGAGTCCCGCATCGGGCTTCCTGCTCCTTGGGAGCCTGCTTCTCCCTCTGCCTCTCTCTCTCTGTCTCTGTCTCTCATGAATAAATAAATAAAATCTTAAAAAAAAAAAAAAGAGTCAGATATGTAACCAACTGAGATACCCAGGTGCCCCATAAATCAGCCATTATTTTAACGATAAGGTCTGCCCTCCTTTTCATTCTCATTTACTCTGTTTTGTGAACAACTTTTGACAATCCTTTGAGTCTGATACTATTTGTTACACTTCATCATAACTGTGTGTGTGCCCATGTACTCACATATGCACGTGCACAAGTGTCACATAACTAAGGATTTTATTCTTTATCACCATTACATGGTGCTTTTCTTACTTGCTTTCAAATAAAACATATATTTCTCATAATTCAGATAATATATGCTATTTCTGGATAATTTGAAAATTAGAAAAAATAATAGGAAGAATTGAAAAACAAAAAACCCCACACATTCCCACCTATTCTTTCTAGTACTTTTATAAAAATAAGTAAAGCAATAGTTGTGATTATAGTGTATAAACAACTGTGTATGTTTGTTGAATTTTATAGTATCTTATAAGCTTTTTTCATGTTACTACAAAATTGCATAAATTTCTAATAGCAGCATAATATGCTATCAATTAGTTATGTATCTATTTTGAACTCTTTTAAATAAATAATGCCCTCATACCATTTCCATGTATAAAGCCTTTAATATGGGGTTTTTATTTTTTACTTATTTGTTTTTTAAAATTTAAATTCAAGTTAGTTAACATATAGTATAGTATTGGTTTCAGGAGTAGAATTTAGTGATTTATCATCTACCTATAACACCCAGTGCTCATCCCAACAAGTGCCCTCTTTAATACCCATCACATATCTAGCCCATCCCCCCAACCACCTCCCCTCCAGCAACCCTCAGTTTGTTCTCTATAGTTAAGAGTCTCTTGTGGTTTGCCTCCCTCTCTGTTTTTGTCTTACTTTATTTTTCCTTCCCTTCCCCTATGTTCATCTGTTTTGTTTCTTAAATTCCACATATGAGTGAAATCATATGATATTTATCTTTCTCTGACTGACTTATTTCACTTAGCATAATATACTCTAGTTTTATCCATGTTGTTGCAAATGGCAAGATTTCATTCTTTTTGATGGCTAATATTCCATTGTGTGTATGTGTGTGTGTGTGTGTACCACTTCTTTATCTCTTCATCAGTCGATGGACATTTGGGCCCCTTCCATAATTTGGCTATCATTGATAGTGCTGCTATAAACATTGGGGTGCATATGCCCCTTTGAATCAGCATTTTTGTATCCTTTGGATAAATACCTAGTAGTGTAGTTGCTGGGTCCTAGGGTAGTTCTATTTTTAACTTTTTGAGGAACCTCCATATTGTATTCCAGAGTGGCTACACCAGTTTGCATTCCTGCCAGCAATGTAAGAGGGTTCCCTTTTCTCTGCATCCTCAACCAACATCTGTTTTTTCATGAGTTGTTAATTATAGCCATTCTGACAGGTGTAAGGTGGTATCTCATCCTGGTTTTAATTTGTATTTCCATGATCATGAGTAATGTTGAGCATTTTTTTATATTATCTGTTAGCTATTTGTATGTCTTCTTTGGAGAAATGTGTGCTCATGTCTTCTGTCCATTTCTTAACGGGATTATTTATTTTTGGGGTGTTGATTTTGATGAGTTCCTTATAGATTCTGGATACTAGCCCTTTAGCTGATATGTCATTTGCAAATATCTTCTTCCATTCTGTCGGTTGAGTTTTAGTTCTGTTGATTGTTTTCTTCACTGTGCGGAAGCCTTTTATCTTGATGAGGTCCCAATAGTTCATTTTTGGTTTTGTTTCCCTTGCCTCTGGTGATGTGTCTAGTAAGAAGTTGCTACGGCTAAGGTCAAAGAGATTGCTGCTTGCTTTCTCCACTAGGATTTTGATGGTTTTCTGTTTCACATTTAGGTCTTTCATCCATTTTGAATTTATTTTTGTGTATGGTATAAGAAAGTGGTCTAGTTTCATGCTTTTGCATGTGGCTGTTCAGTTTTCCCAACACCATTTGTTGAAGAGACTGCCTTTTTTCCATTGGATATTCTTTCCTGCTTTGTCAAAGATTAGTTGACCATATAGTTATGGGTCCATTTCTGGTTTCTCTATTCTGTTCCATTGATCTATGTGACTGTTTTTGTGCCAGTACCATACTCTCTTGATGATTACAGCTTTGTAATACAGTCTGAAGTCTGGGATCATGATGCCTCCTGCTTTTCTTTTCTTTTTCAACTACTTTGGCTATTCAGGTTCTTTTATGGTTCCATACAAGTTTTAGGATTGTTTGTTCTAGTTCTGTGAAAACTGCTGGTGTTATTTTGATCATGATTGTATTGAATGTGTAGATTGCTTTGGGTAGTGTAGACATTTTAGATATATCTGTTTTTCTAATCCATGAGCATGAAATGTTTTTCCATTTCTTTGTGTCTTTTTCAATTTCTTTCGTAAGTGTTCTATAACTTTCAGCATACAGATCTTTTACCTCTTTGGTTAGGTTTATTCCTAGGTATCTTATGTTTTTTGGGGCAATTGTACATGGGATCAATTCCTTGATTTCTCTTTCTGCTGCTTCATTATTGGTGTATAGAAGTGCAACAGATTTCTGTACATTGATTTTATATCTTGCCACTTTGCTAAATTCATGTATCAGTTCTAGCAATTTTTCTCTACTCAAAATTTGGATCCTTTCTCTTTTCTACATAGGATATCATGTCATCTGTGAAGCATGAAAGTTTGACTTCTTCCTTCCAGATTTGCATGCCTTTTATTTCTTTTTGTTTTCTGATTGCTGAGACTAGGACTTCTAGTACTGAGTTGAACAACAGTGATGAGAGTGGACATCCCTGTCTTGTTCCTGACCATAGAGGAAAAGCTCTCATATTTTCCCCATTAAGGATGATATTCGCTGTGGATCTTTCATATAGGCCTTTACGATGTTGAGGTATATTTCTTCTATCCCTATTTTCTTGAGGGTTTTTTTTATCAAGAAAGGATTCTGTGTTTTGTCAAATGCTTTTTCTGCATCTATTGAGAGGATCATATGGTTCTTATCCTTTCTTTCATTAATGTGGTGTATCATGTTGATTGATTTGTGGATATTGAACCACCCTGCAGCCCAGGAATAAATCCCACTTGATCATGGTGAATAATCCTTTCAATGTACTGTTGGATTCAATTTGCTAATATCTTGTTGAGAATTTTTGTATCCGTGTTCATCAGGGATGCTGGTCTGTAATGCTCCTTTTTAGTGGGGTCTTTGTCTTTTTGGGATCAAGGCCTCATAGAGTGAATTAGTTTTCCTTTCATTTCTATTTTTTTGCAATAGCTTCAGAAGAATAGAAATTAATTCTTCCTTAAATATCTGGTAGAATTCCCTTGGGAAGCCATCTGGCCCTGGCCCTGGACTCTTGTTTGTTGGGAGATTTTTGATTACTGACTCAATTTCTTTACTGGTCATGGGGTCTGTTCAAATTTTCTATTTCTTACTGTTTCAGTTTTGGTAGTTTATATGTTTCTAGGTATTTATCCATTTCTTCCAGATTGCCCAATTTGTTGGCATATAATTGCTCATAATATTCTTTTATAATTGTTTGTATTTCTATGGTGTTGTTTGTGATCTCTCTTCTTTCATTTGTGATTTTATTTATTTGGGTCCTTTCTCTTTTCTTTTTGGTAACTCTGGGTAGAGGTTTATCAGTTTTGTTAATTCTTTCAAAAAAGCAGCTCCTAGTTTCATTCATCTGTTTTACTGCTTTTTTGATTTCTATATTATTTATTTCTTCTCTAATCTTCATTATTTCCCTTCTACTAGATTTTGGCTTTGTTTGCTGTTCTTTTTCCAGCTCCTTTAGGTGTAAGGTTAGGTTGTGTATTTGAGACTTTTCTTGCTTCTTGAGGAAGGCCTATATTGCTATACCTTTCCCTCTTAGGATCAACTTTGGTGGGTCCCAAAGGTTTTGGACTGTCATATTTTCATTTTCATTTGCTTCCATGTATTTTTTTAATTTCTTCTTTAATTTCCTCATTACCCATTCATTCTTTAGTAGGATGTTCTTTAACCTCTATATATTTGTGGTCTTCCCAAATTTTTTCTTGTAGTTGACTTCAAGTTTTATAGTGTTGTGGTCTAAAAATGTGCATGGTATGATCTTAATTTTTTTGTACTTGTTGAGGCCTGATTTGTGGCCCAGAATGTGATCCATTCTGGAGAATGTTCTAATTGCACCCAAAAAGACTGTGTATTCTGCTGCTTTAGGATGAAATGTTCTGAATATATCTGTTAAGTCCATCTGGACCTGTTTGTCATTCAAAGCCATTGTTTCCTTGTTGATCTTCTGCTTAGATGATCTGTCCATTGCTGTGAGTGGGATGTTAAAATCCCCTACTATTATGGTATTATTATCAATGAGTTTCTTTAAGTTTGTTATCAATTGATTTATATATCTGGCTGCTCCCAAGTTGGGGGCATAAATATTTACAATTGTTAGATCTTCTTGTTGGATAGACCCCTTTCTTATGATATAGTGTCCTTCTTCATCTCTTATTATAGTCTTTGGTTTAAAATCTAGTTTGTCTTATATAAGTATGGTTACTCCAACTTTCTTTTGATGTCTATTAACATGATAGATGGTTCTCCACCCCTACCTTTCAATCTGGAGATGTCTTTGGGTCAAAAATGAGTCTCTTGTAAGCAGAGAATTGATGGGTCTTGTTTTTTCAACCATTCTGATACCCCATATCTTTTGATTGGAGCATCCATTCCATTTACATTCAGAGTAATTATTGATAGATATGAATATAGTACCATTATATTACCTATAACCACCCTGTTCCTGTAGATTGTCTCTGTTCCTTTCTGGTCTGTGTTGCTTTTGGTCTCTCTTTCCCACTCAAGGGTCTGCTTTAGTATTTCTTGCCGAACTTAGTGTTTAGTATTCATGAACCCCTTTAGTTTTTGCCTGTCTTGGAAACTCTTTATCTCTCCTTCTACTCTGAATGACAGCCTTGCTGCATATATAGTATTCTTGGCTGCATATTCTTCCCATTTAACATGTTGAATATATCATGCTACTGTCTTCTGGCCTGCCAATTTTCTGTGGACAGGCTTGCTGCTAACCTTCTGTGTCTACCCTTATAGGTTAAGGACTTTTTGTGCCTAGCTTTCAGAATGATCTCTATTTCTTTGTATTTTGCAAGTTTCACTATGATATGTCTTGGTGCTGTCCTGTTTTTGTTGATTTTGAAGGGAGTTCTTTGTGCCTCTTGGACTTGAATGCCTGTTTCCTTCCCCAGATTAGGGAAGTTCCCAGTTGTGATTTGCTCAAATAAACCTTTTGCTCCTTTTTCCTACTCTTCTTCTTCTGGGACTCCTGTGATACGGATTTTATTGAAATTTATGGAAGATCTAACAATTGTAAATATTTATGCCCCTAACTTGGGCATAACTGAACGGGCGATGAGGAAATTAAAGAAAAAATTAAAAACTACATGGCAATATACCCTCTTCCAAATGTACTCCAGGAAGGGGACCATTCTCTCCCAGTGTGACTCAGGGGATCCCTACACCCACAGCACCTTGTGAGAACCCTGTGTGCCGCTCTCTCTCCCATTCTCTCTCTGACTTCTCTCTATGAAAAGGCTTCCCCTCCATGGCACTGAGGCTTTTCTCTCCCTCAATTCACATCTCTGAACCTTGCTTCTGCCTCGTTCTCTCCCTCCCGTTGTGCAGATTGTTTTCTTAATCCTCAGATCGATTTCCTTGTTGTTCAAAATGATTTGATGTTGACCTAGCTGTGTTTGAGGGATGAGGCAAGCCCAGGGTCCCCCTACTACTCTGTCATCTTCTCTAATATGGGTTTTTTACAGAGAGTTTTCCAGTAGAGAAATCATTGTTTCAAAGTATATGATTTTACAGAGGGTTTTCTAGTAGAGAAATTATTGTTTCAAAGTATATGATTTTTTTTTAAATTTTTTTATTTATTTGCGAAAGAGAGAATGAGAGACAGAGAGCATGAGAGGGAGGAGGGTCAGAGGGAGAAGCAGACTCCCTGCTGAACAGGGAGCCTGATGTGGGACTCGATCCCGGGACTCCAGGATCATGACCTGAGCCGAAGGCAGTCGCTTAACCAACTGAGCCACCCAGGCGCCCTCAAAGTATATGATTATTTTTAAGAAAATAGGTAAAAAATCATATTTACTTTTAATAAACCACATTTCTTTCCAAAGAAGTTATCATTTTATATTTCCACCCACAAAGTATAAAAGGACACATTTCATCCTAAAATATATTTTGTCAAAAACAGTATTTAATTTTAATGTACAGACAGTTCTTTAATTAGCATAATCCTTAATTGAATTAATTAGTAGTTTTCCCAGACAACAGGGAAAATGTTGCCTTGTTTTTGGGTTGGTTGTTCATTTGCATGTACATATAATGGTAATCCCTGTTCAACTTTTAAATCTTGTATTATATCTTTCCCTTTCTCATGTATTTTTGGAAAATTTCCTTAGTTTATAATGTTTCTATGTTTTGTATTACTGGATTATATACTCCATTATATTAGATTGCTTTATATTGATAAACAAGTTACAGTCATTAACAATCTTATGACAAGATTGCTTTGCTAATAAAAATATGAATTTTCATTCTTTGAATATATAATAATTTACTTTACTGTTAATTGGGGACTAATTAATCAATATTCTGATTTTTAATTCTTTATTTACTTCTTCCCTCTAATTGCCTGTCTTTTAAGGCACTTAATTTATGATTAATAACTTCACCAAGAAGGTTACAGGAAATAAAAAACATAAACTCAAGCTGCAAATCAAGGTAATAAATATATAGTAGCTTTATTAAGGTGGGCTTTATTTTTTATTTTTTATTTTTTGAGTGGAGGATTTTGAATATTTTACCTGTTAATACTTCCGAACTCTATTTTGGGGAAGTGTATGCATTTCTTTCAGGTATCATTAAGGTAAAAAAATCAGTATATTAAAATATTCAAGCAGGCAAATAAAATTTTATTTAAGTTTGTGCATCTATATGATAAAAATTTGGAAAGGAGCGCTAACCAATTTTACTTCTAGGGTTTTTTGTGGCTAAATCCCTTCTGCATCCTCACCTTTGTGCTGCCTTTTGTGTACTAGGGTTCTGGGCTTTTCTTTGACTTTACTTTCTTTTTGTCTCCTACTAATTGCCAGCTGGAGCAGAGTGATTCTGATATAATTTTAAAAAGATAATTTAATATTATTTTTCATTGTCTTCTACAAATAAATGCTTTGGAAAGAAAGCCTAGACAAGAAATAGCCGTTACACTCCACATTTCAAATAAGCAACACTTGTAATTCATTCCTTACATGTTTTGTTATGAAGAATTCAAAAGCTTTAAGGCCAGCTCGGAAGCTGAGGTTAAGATTTTCTAATGGTTTGATGTCTCAATGGTTTTAATCATGTGATTTATGACAGAAGATGGCCAGCTCACTGGCAGATGTCTATTGGGAACTGTCTAAATGCTCTACTGTTGTCTTAAATCTCTAGGTTTTATATCCAGTTGAACATTTTGGATTTATGTTTTCCCGTCTTGGTAACTATTAATGAACAAGCTTAAACTACTGGTATGCCATTTTATAAGATGAATACTGAGCTGTCAATAAATACCTAAAACAAATAAATGGTGAGCAATTTTTAGGTTGAATACATTTTTTAAAACTACTTAATTTCATTATCTTTTTGAGAGTCATAAATAGCTTTTTATAAGCCTTCTTCATGAAGACTTAATTTCAGTATATTTTAATGATAATCTATTGCCTATTAACATATAGTTTAGGCTTTGTCATTCATGGCATCTTCATAGAATGCATATTCGTTTATACAATTGTGACTACAAAGACCGATGTATAACAAACAGTCTTGAGAAGTGGCATCTGCCTTATAAACACTCTATAAAACTTCACTCTTCTTTCAATCTCTACATGCTCAATTATTTTGTCTGTTGTTGCATTGTCCCAACATTAATAATTATATATAATAACTACTTTAAAAAGAGTTTCACATTTTGGAATCATTCCTAATGTTTCATGTATCTCCTTTCTTACCTCTACTCCAGTATTCCTCTGTCTCTCCTACTGGACCCCAAACCAGAAGGCAGGGCTTATGTCTTTTTACATCTTTTATGTTTAGTGCCTAGCACATTGTTGGCATCTTTGTAGACACCCAGTTATAACTGTAGGATAAATTAAAGGAATACTTTCCTTTTTATAATTAAGGTAATAATTTTCTTCTGAAAGTAATATATGTTTATATTAAAATTTGAACCTACAAAAGACTATAAATCACTTCTCTTCAGAAATTATCAGTTTAGGTGACAAATGAAATGGTAGTCAGACTGGCAGCCACAGGAGTTGTTTCATTCAGGCAGGCCCTGCAATGATTTTGCCAGGCTCTAATGCTGGATCTAGGTGACAGGGAGAACTGACACCACCCCTTTCCTCCATTTATTGGGATACAATCTGTTTTCTCCCAAGGTGTCAAGATTACAGTCTCCCTACAAAGCCATGAAATATGGTGTGTCTTAGCTCAATAAATACGACCTCATCTCTTTTTGTCAATCATCTCTTACTCTGATTGAGACCTTTCATATGGAAGAGTTAAATGTAAGTAGGAAAAAGACAGTTTTACAAACATTACAAATACCTTCCCTGTTGGCCCACATGGGCCATTATAGGGGGATTCAGTTAGTAGTATACACAGCCAAGAGCTTATTATCCTCATTTTCTAGGACCATGTTGATACAAACAGAATTAAGTTTGAATATGCTAGTACCCTTTTTGGCTGGGCTGTTACCTAGAGGTATACTAGTCAGGTTGCCTTGGGGTTCTTGCTACAGGAAAGAAAAATGTGCAGTGTTCAAGAATGGACAGGGTAGAATCCCATATTTTCTTTTTCTTTTTTTTTTTTACATTTTTTAAAATTTAATTTAATTTTATTATGTTATGTTAATCACCATACATTACATTAGTTTTTGATGTAGTGTTCCATGATTCATTGTTTGCATATAACACCCAGTGCTCCATGCAGAATGTGCCCTCTGTAATACCCATCACCAGGCTAACACATCCCCCCAACCCCCTCCCCTCTAGAATCCTCAGTTTGTTTTTCATAGTCCATAGTCTCTCATGGTTCTTCTCCCCCTCCAATTCCCCCACTTCATTCTTCCCTTCCTGCTATCTTCTTCTTCTTTTTTTTTTTTTTTTTAACATATAATGTATTATTTGTTTCAGAGGTACAGGTCTGAGATTCAACAGTTTTACACAATTCACAGGGCTCACCATAGCACATACCCTCCCCAATGTCTATCACCCAGCCATCCCATCCCTCCCACCACTCCAGCAACACTCAGTTTGTTTCCTGAGATAAAGAATTCCTCATATCAGTGAGATCATATGATACATGTCTTTCTCAGATTGACTTATTTCCACAGCATAATACCCTCCAGTTCCATCCACATCATTGCAAATGGCAAGATTTCTTTTTTGATGGCTGCATAATATTCCATTGTATATATATACCACACCTTCTTTATCCATTCATCTGTTGATGGACATCTTGGCTCTTTCCACAGTTTGGCTATTGTGGACATTGCTGCTATAAACATCAGGGTTCACGTACCCCTTAGGATCACTACATTTGTATCTTTGGGGTAAATACCCAGTAGTGCAATTGCTGGGTCCTATGGTAGCTTTATTTTCAACTTTTTGAGGAACCTCCATACTGTTTTCCAGAGTGGCTGCACCAGCTTGCATTCCCACCAACAGTGTAGGAGGGTTCCCCTTTCTCCGCATCCCCGCCAACATCTGTCATTTCCTGACTTGTTAATTTTAGCCATTCTGATTGGTGTGAAGTGGTATCTCATTGAGGTTTTGATTTGAATTTCCCTAATGCCAAGCGATGTTGAACACTTTTTCATGTGTCTGTTGGCCATTTAGATGTCTTCTTTGGATAAAATGTCTGTTCATGTCTTCTGCCTGTTTCTTGATTGGATCATTTGTTCTTTGGGTGTTGAGTTTGTAAGTTCTAAATAGATTTTGGATACTAGCCCTTTACCTGATATGTCATTGGCAAATATCTTCTCCCATTCTGTCTGTTGTCTTTTGGTTTTGTTGCATGTTTCTTTTGCTGTGCAAAAACTTTTTATCTTGATGAAGTCCCAATAGTTCATTTTTGCCCTTGCTTCCCTTGCCTTTGGTGAGGTTTCTAGGAAGAAGTTGCTGTGGCTGAGGTTGAAGAAGTTGCTGCCTGTGTTCTCCTTTAGGATTTTGATGGACTCCTGTCTCACATTGAGGTCTTTCAACCATTTGGAGTCTATTTTTCTGTGTGGTGTAAGGAAATGGTCCAGTTTCATTCTTCTGCAAGTGGCTGTCCAATTGTCCCAACACCATTTGTTGAAGAGACTGTCTTTTTTTCCATTGGACATTCTTTCCTGCTTTGTCAAAGATTAGTTGACCATAGAGTTGAGGGTCCATTTCTGGGCTCTCTGTTCTGTTCCATTGATCTATGTGTCTGTTTCTGTGCCAGTACCATGCTCTCTTGATGACTACAGCTTTGTAATAGAGCTTGAAGTCCAGAATTGTGATGCCACCAGCTTTGCTTTGCTTTTTCAACATTCCTCTGGCTATTTGGGGTCTTTTCTGGTTCCATACAACTTTTAGGATTATTTGTTCCATTTCTTTGAAAAAAGTGGATGGTATTTTGATAGAGATTGCATTAAATGTGTAGATTGCTGTAGGTAGCATTGACATCTTCACAATATTTGTTCTTCCAATCCATGAGCATGGAACGTTTTTCCATTTCTTTGTGTCTTCCCCAATTTCTTTCATGAGTATGTTATAGTTTTCTGAGTACAGATTCTTTGCCACTTTGGTTAGATTTATTCCTGGGTATATTATGGTTTTGGGTGCCATTGTAAATGGGATCAACTCCTTAATTTCTCTTTCTTCTGTCTTGTTGTTGGTGTATAGGAATGCCACTGATTTCTGGGCATTGATTTTATATCCTGCCCCTTTACTGAATTTCTGTATGAGTTCTAGTAGTTTTGGGGTGGAGTCTTTTAGGTTTTCCACATAAAGTATCATATCATCTGCAGAGAGTGAGAGTTTGACTTCTTCCTTCCTGATTTGGATGCCTTTGATTTCTTTTTGTTGTCTGATTGCTGTGGCTAGGACTTCTAACACTATGTTGAATAGCAGTGGTGATAGTGGACATCCCTGCCGCATTCCTGACCTTAGGGGGAAAGCTCTCAGTTTTTCCCCATTGAGAGTGATACTCGCTGTAGGTTTTTTATAGATGGCTTTTATAATATTGAGGTATGTTCCCTCTATCCCTATACTCTAAAGAGTTTTGGTCAAGAAAGGATGCTGTACTTTGTCAAATGCTTCTTCTGCATCTATTGAGAGGATCCTATGGTTCTTGTTCTTTCTTTTGTTAATGTATTGTATCACATTGATTGATTTGTAGATGTTGAACCAAACTTGCAGCCCAGGGATAAATCCCACTTGGTTGTGTTGAATAATCCTTTTAATGTACTGTTGGATCCTATTGGCTAGTATTTTGGTGAGAATATTTGCATCCATGTTCATCAGGGATATTGGTCTGTACTTGTCCTTTTTGATGGGGCCTTTGTCTGGTTTTGGGATCAGGTAATGGTGGCCTCATAAAACGAGTTTGGAAATTTTCCTTCCATTTCTATTTTTTGGAACAGTTTCAGAAGAATAGGTATTAATTCTTTGAATGTTTGGTAGAATTCCCCTGGGAAGACATCTGGCCCTGGGCTTTTGTTTGTTGGGAGATTTTTGATGACTGCTTCAATTTCCTTAGTAGTTATAGGTCTGTTCAGGTTTTCTATTTCCTCCTGGTTCAGTTTTGATAGTTTATACATCTCTAGGAATGCATCCATTTCTTCCAGGTTATCTAATTTGCTGGCATAGAGTTGCTCATAATATGTTCTTATAATTGTTTGTATTTCTTTGGTGTTGGTTGTGATCTCTCCTCTTTCATTCATGATGTTGTTGATTTCGGTTATTTCTGGGTTTTTTTTGATAAGTCTGGCCAGGGGTTTATCAATCTTGTTAATTCTTTCAAAGAACCAGCTCCTAGTTTTGTTGATCTGTTCTACTGTTCTTTTAGTTTCTATTTCATTGATTTCTGCTCTGATCTTTATGATTTCTCTTCTCCTGCTGGGTTTAGGCCTTATTTGCTGTTCTCTCTCTAACTCCTTTAGGTGTAGGGTTAGGTTGTGTACTTGAGACCTTTCTTGTTTCTTGAGAAAGGCTTGTATTGCTATATACTTTCCTCTTAGGACTGCCTTTGCTGCATCCCAAAGATTTTGAACAGTTGTGTTTTCATTTTCATTGGTTTCCATGAATTTTTTTAATTCTTCTTTAATTTCCTGGTTGACCCATTCATTCTTTAGTAGGATGCTCATTAGCCTCCATGTATTTGAGTTCTTTCCGACTTTCCTCTTGTGATTGAGTTCTAGTTTCAAAGCATTGTGGTCTGAAAATAGGCAGGGAATGATTCCAGTCTTTTGTTACTGGTTGAGACCTGATTTGTGACCCAGGATGTGGCCTATTCTGGAGAATGTACCATGGGCACTAGACAAGAATGTGTATTCTGTTGCTTGGGGATGGAATGTTCTGAATATGTCTGTGAAGTCCATTTGGTCCAGTGTGTCATTTAAAGCCCCTATTTC
This sequence comes from Mirounga leonina, assembly GCF_011800145.1. Taxonomy (NCBI): domain Eukaryota; kingdom Metazoa; phylum Chordata; class Mammalia; order Carnivora; family Phocidae; genus Mirounga; species Mirounga leonina. The sequence continues at coordinate 75,098,783 of NW_023270377.1, read as the reverse complement.
CTTGTTGATCTTTTGCTTAGATAATCTGTCCATTTCAGTGAGGGGGCTGTTAAAGTCCCCCACTATTATTGTATTGTTGTCAATGTGTTTCTTTGCTTTTGTTATTAATTGGCTTACATAATTGGCTGCTCCCATGTTAGGGGCATAGATATTTACAATTGTTAGATCTTTTTGTTGGATAGACCCTTTAAGTAGGATATAGTGTCCTTCCTCATCTCTTATTATAGTGTTCGGTTTAAAAATTAATTTGTCTGATATAAGAATTGCCACCCCAGCTTTCTTTTGGTGTCCATTAGCATTGTAAATGGTTTTCCACCCCCTCACTTTCAATCTGGAGGTGTCTTTGGGTCTAAAATGAGTGTCTTGCAGACAGCATATTGATGGGTCTTGGATACCCTGTGTCTTTTGATTGGGGCATTTAGCCCATTTACATTCAGGGTAACTATTGAAAGATATGAATTTAGTGCCATTGTATTGCCTGTAAGGTGACTGTTACTGTATATTGTCTGTGTTCCTTTCTGGTCTATGTCACTTTTAGGCTCTCTCTTTACTTAGAGGACCCCTTTCAATATTTCTTGTAGGCCTGGTTTCATGTTTGCAAATTCCTTTAGTTTTTGTTTGTCCTGGAAGCTTTATATCTCTCCTTCTATTTTCAATGACAACCTAGCTGGCTATAGTATTCTTGGCTGCATATTTTTCTCGTTTAGTGCTCTGAATATATCCTGCCAGTCCTTTCTGGCCTGCCAGGTCTCTGTGGGTAGGTCTGTTGCTAACCTAATGTTTCTACCATTTCAGGTTACAGATCTCTTCTCCTGAGCTGCTTTCAGGATTTTTCATTTGTCTCTGAGACTCGTAAGTTTTACTATTAGATGTCGGGGTGTTGACCTATTTTTACTGATTTTGAGAGAGGTTCTTTGTGCTTCCTGGATTTTGATGCCTGTTTCCTTCCCCAAATTAGGGAAGTTCTCTGCTATAATTTGCTCCAATATACCTTCTGCCCCTCTCTCTCTTTCTTTCTCTTCTGGGATCCCAATTACTCTAATGTTGTTTTGTCTTGTGGTATCGCTTATCTCTCGAATTCTGCCCTCGTGATCCAGTAGTTGTTTATCTCTCTTTTTCTCAGCTTCTTTATTTTCCATCATTTGGTCTTCTATATCACTGATTCTCTCTTCTGCCTCATTTATCCTAGCAGTTAGCGCCCCCATTTTTGATTGCACCTCATTAATAGCATTTTTGATTTCGACTTGGTTAGATTTTAGTTCTTTTATTTCTCCAGAAAGGGTTTCTATAATATCTTCCATGCTTTTTTCAAGCCCAGCTAGTATCTTTTTTTTTTTTTAAAGATTTTATTTATTTATTTGAGAGAGAGAATGAGAGACAGAGAGCATGAGAGGGAGGAGGGTCAGAGGGAGAAGCAGACTCCCTGCCGAGCAGGGAGCCTGATGCGGGACTCGATCCCGGGACTCCAGGATCATGACCTGAGCCGAAGGCAGTCGCTTAACCAACTGAGCCACCCAGGCGCCCAAGCCCAGCTAGTATCTTTAAAGTGATGATTCTGAACTCTAGATCCGACATTGTACTAATGTCCGTATTAAGTAGGTCCCTGGAAGTCGGTACTACCTCTTTTTCTTTTTGTTGAGGTGATTTCTTCCGTCTTGTCATTTTGTCCAGAGGAGAATAGGTTAATGAGAGAACCAAATGCTAACAGGGTAACAACGTCCCCAGAAAATATACTCTAAACAAATCAGAAAAGACCTGAAGCAGGGGGAAAAGAAATGGAAAGAGAGAAAAAAGAAAAAGAAAAAAAGAAGGAAAAGATAAAGATAAAAACAAACAAAAACAGAACAAAACAAAAGAAAACCAGAATATGATCAAATATGATCAGGCTGGTACATAGATCAGTGCCACAGACTAGATTTTGGGTGTATTTTGATCTGTTAGAAGAAAGTGCCTCCCAAAATTTTAAAGAAAGAAAAACTTATATATGTACAAAAATAAGGGTTGATATGCTGAAGGGATGGAATATGACTGTAAAGATGAAAATTATAAAAAATTTTATCAAAGGAATTGATAAGAAGTTGTTTGAAAAAAGAAAAGAGGATTTAAAAGAAAAAAAAAGGAGAGAATGTGATCAGGCAGGAGAGTAGAAAAATCCATACACTAGCGATTTAGGGTATATTTTGATCTGTTAGAAGAAACTATCTCAAAATTTTAAAGAGAGAACAACTTATATAGATATGCCAAAAATATGGGTAACTACTCTGAAGGGATAGAATATGACTCTAAAAATGAAAAATAAAAATGTTTTTTAAAAAAGGGATTGATAAGATCTTGGTTGAAAAAGGGAAAAACAAAAATTAAAAAAAAAAAAGTGTAAAAAAAAATTAACTTTGAAAGACTAAAGAATCATGGTAAAAAAAGCCATGGATTCTATGTGCATTGTTCCCCTAGCGCTGGAGTTCTGCCGTTTTCATTGATAGGTAAACTTGGTCTTGGCCAGCTCTTCTCGCTGATCTTCTGGGGGAGGGGCCTGTTGCCGTGGTTTCCAAATGTCTCTGCCGGAGGCGGAATTGCCCCGCCCTTGCCCGGTCCTGCCTAAGTAATCAGCTCCGGTTTGCTTTCGGGAGCTTTTGTTCCCTGCAAGCTTTCCGTGCAGCTTTGGAGGAGAGTGAAAATGGCGGCCTCCCAATCTCCGCCCCGGAGGAGCCGAGAACTCGGGGCCCCACTCCTCAGTGAGCCCCCAGAGAAAAGTAGTCAGTCACTCCCGTCTCCCCGGTCTCCCGCTGCACTCTGTGCTCACCCGGCCTGTGACCGAGCATTTCTATCTCTGGCTCACGACCCCGTGTGGAGTCTCCAAGCCCAGCAGATCCCTGCGGTGCATTCCTGTGCCGCTCCCCCTGAGGGAAGAAGGTGAGTCTCCCTGGATCTGCCGCTTATTGGGTCCCTGCTGGAGGAGGAGTAGCCCAACTATGCCGCAGATCACGGTTTATGACAACCCCGAGCTGCGAGCCCGCTCCTCGGCTCCGTCTCTGCAGCGGCTTCCCTCCTCTGATACCTAGGAGCTCTGCCTCACTCAGGCACCCCCGGTCTTTCTGTGACCCTGAGGGTCCTGAGACCACACTGTCCCATGAGGGTTCCACCCCCCGCTTAGCCATTGGACTGTCATCCCTCAGTGGAGCCGACTTCTAAAAGTTTCGATTTTGTGCTCTGTGGCTCTATCACTTGCCAGAAGCAGCGGACGAAGGCCCCCTCCCCTGCCGTCTATCCTCCCAAATATTGCCTCAGATTCACTTCTCTGCACGTCCTACCTTCCAGAAAGTGGTCGCTTTTCTGTTCAGAGAGTTGTTGCTATTCTTTTCTTTGATCTCTTGTTTACTGTAGGTGTTCAGAATGGTTTGATCCCTATCCAGCTGAATTCCTGAGACCAGATGAAATCCAGGTCTCCTACTCCTCCGCCATCTTGCTCTCAGAGCTCAATAAAGTTATTTTTTAAAAAGAAGTTAAGGCTTGGGCTCCTGGGTGGCTCAGTTGGTTAAGTGGCTGCCTTCAGCTTGGGTCATTATCCCAGGGTCCTGGGATCGAGCCCCATGTCGGGCTCCCTGCTCAGGGGGAAGCCTGCTTCTCCCTCTCCCTCTGCCTGTCTCTCTGCCTACTTGTGCTCTCTATCTCTCTGTCAAAAAAATAAATCTTAAAAAAAAACAAAACCTTAAAGAAATTTAAAAAAAGAAGTTAAGGCAGTATGTCAAGATGGTGATGGTGGCTTGGTCTAGAGGTGGCAGCAGTGGAATTGGTAAGAAGTGGGTCAGATCTGAAGGAGCCAACAGAATTTGCTGCAAGATCAGTAAGAGATGTAAAAAAAATGTTGCACAGGAAACAACAGATGTTGCAGAGGATGCAGAGAAAGGGGAACCCTCTTGCACTGTTGGTGGGAATGGAAACTGGTGCAGCCACTCTGGAAAACAGTATGGGGGTTCCTCAAAAAGTTAAAAATAGATATACCCTACGGGGGCGCCTGGGTGGCTCAGTTCGTTGGGCGGCTGCCTTCGGCTCAGGTCATGATCCTGGAGTCCCTGGATCGAGTCTCGCATCGGGCTCCCTGCTCAGCAAGGAACCTGCTTCTCCCTCTGACCCTCCCCCCTCTCATGTGCTCTCTCTGTCTCGTTCTCTCTGTCTCAAATAAATAAATTTAAAAAAAAAGAAAAAGAAATACCCTACGGCCCAGCAATTGCCCTACTAGGTATTTACCCAAAGGATACATAAATAATAATTTGAAGGAATACATGTACCCCAGTGTTTATGGCAGCATTATCAACAGTAGCCAAATTATGGAAAGTGCCCAAATGTCCATCAACTGATTAATGGATAAACAAGATGTGGTATCTATCTATTTATCTCTCTATCTATCTATCTATCATCTATCATCTATAATGGAATGTGGCTCAGCCATAAAAATAATGAAATCTTGCCATTTGCAGTGATGTGGATGGTGCTAGAGAGTATTATGCTAATTGAAATAAGTCAGAGAAAGAAAAATACCATATGGTTTCACTCTTATATGGATTTAAGAAACAAAACAAATGAGCAAAGGAAAAAAATAAGAGACAAATCAAGAAACAGACTTAACTATGGAGAATAAACTGATGGTTACTGGAGGGGATGGGTTAAACAGGTGATGAGTATTAAGGAGGGTACTTGTGATGAGCACTGGGTGCCGTTTGTAAGGGATGAATCACTAAATTCTACAGATGAAAGAAAAAAAAAAAAGAGTACAAGGTTTTTGGCCAAGCTATGTCAAATGCTGCTTAGGAATTATGTAAAATGGTGCTTGAGGATTGACCATTGAATTTAACCATTGAATGTGACTGTATCAAATAAGGTTTCCATACGGTGGCAGGGGCTAACGCCTGTTGGTTTTAAGAGAAAATATGAGGTTAGGGATATGGGATATGTAGACAGTAGTTATACATAATTCTTTGCAAAAGTTTTGTATTAAAGGTGAGCAGGGTGCTGGAAGAATAGCTGAAGAGGGATGTGGAGCCAAATTAGTTTATTTTAAGATGATTATTCATATAGCATCTTTGTATTGATAGCATTGACTTAGTAGAGAAGAAAAAATGCAGAAGAGACAAGTGCAATCCATCAGTCAAATCCTATGTGAGAGCAGAGGGTGTTGCACTCCTAAAAGGACAGTCATCCATTTTAACACCTGGACTTGCAGATTTAGGCTTGGCAGTAATAGCAACAAGCAAGTTGATACATTCAACATGGCAGTACGCAAAGTACTCTTCTGACTGTTTATGTCTTCTCTGATAAATGTAGAAGTGTAATGATGGGCTAAGAGGAAAAAGTGTGGATATAGCAATCCGAGGAAGGCAAACAAGGTGCAAACGTTTCCTGATGGATGGAGATTGATTTGAGTAGGAACTGTTGCAGGATTGCAGCAAAGCACTGAAAATCTACTTGTAGTGTGATGTGAGTTTATAGTGTTAAAATGAGAACAAGCAGCATACGGAGGTTGGGGGGGTTGCTCTTTCAAGGTCATGTTCATCTGTTTGCAAGTAGGAGTAGAATAAGGGAAAGTTGGATTAAACTGTGTATTAGTTTGGTAGACCTGCCATAACAAAGTATCACAGACTAGGTTGCTTATACACAGAAATTTTTCTTCTCACAGATTTTAGAGGTCCAAAATCAATGTGTCAGCAGTCTCAGTTTCATTCTGAGGTCTTTCTCTGTGGCATGTAGATGGCTGCCTTCTCTGTTTTCACATGGTCTTTCCTCTGATAGTATCCTAATCACCTCTTTTTATTTGGATTAGGTCCAATGTGTATGACCTCATTTTACCTTAATTACCTCTTTAAAGGCTCTATCTTCAAATATAGTCACATTCTAAAATACTGGGGATTAGGACTTCACATACGAATATTTGGGGATGGGTGTGGCAAAATTCATAATAATAATCCATAACAACCAGTGCTGGAGTTTTAAAAACTTAAATATATTTGAGTGAGAAAGGAAATATGTAAGACATTTGAAATCTTGTTCTCGTATAGCTTACTGTTTAAGAAAGAGGGACACATAATAAACAAATTAAAAAACCAATTCATCTTTTAATATGTCTGGGGGTAATAGGTGCAAAGAAGAAAGATAAAATCAGTTAAGAAATACAGAGTGACTAAGTTGTGTGTGTTATTTTGTATAGGTTGATAGGAAAGCTCTCCAAGATTTTACATTTGAATAGGAAGGAAGTAAGAACTGAAGGAAATAAGAGCAGGAAGCCATGACCATGTCAGTGGACAGAGAAAACAGCATATGCAAACGCCCTGAGGCAAGGTGTATGTAAGGAATAGTCTGGAGACCCAAGTCACTGCCATCTGAGAACAATTAGGAAAAGGTCAGAAAGATAGAATCAGGGAATCAAATGATAGGTACACAAACATTTTGGTTTTTGCCTTAAAAAATGAGGTATAATTTATATAGAATGAAATGCACAGATTTTAAGTCTACAGTTCAAAGAGTTTTGACAATTGTAAAATCCTGTGTAACTCTTCCTGATGAGAAACTCTACTAAATATATTTGCGATTATTAAACATAAAATACTGTAATTGTAATATTCACAATTATTAATATTAAATATATTTGTGATGCTCATCTTGCCCCCTGACACCCTGAATACATACCTACTGAATATACACTACTTCGGAAAGGATGGGCAAAGAGAATTCTCACTCTTTTTTCTCATTCTTTTGATGATGTTCATGATCATAGTAACATTACTGTTACTACTACTACTAACTAATGTATATTGAGCCCCTCCTAAGTGCCAGGCACTGTTATAAGAGCTTTGCATGTATTAATTCATTCAGTACTCATCATAGCCTGTGAGGTAGGTATTATTGTTCACATTTTCTGATTAGGAAAACTGAGGCACAGATTTAAGTAACTTGAATTAAGCCATACAACTAGTGAGTGTTGGAACTCAGATTCAACCCATGGTATTCTAACTCTGCAGTATATAAATTTAGATCTTATGCTAGGTTGCCTCCTAATAGTCAAATTTTATGTTATGAATATTCCACTTTCCTTAGTTTAACAGCAAGTGAGGGGCCCTTTTTCCCTTCTCTTCCACTTTTTCCACATAGGCATTCATTTGACATTATTTTTGCTTCTTTCTCTCTTAGTATATATTCCCGTGTGGTGTGATTTTTTTTTTTTAAAGACTTTATTTATTTATTTGACAGAGAGAGACACAGCTAGAGAGGGAACACAAGCAGGGGCAGTGGGAGAGAGAGAAGTAGGCTTCCCGCTGAGCAGCGAGCCCGATGCGGCCCGTGTGTTGTGATTTTTATAGTGGATCCTTTGGTTTAGGCTGTGGGCGGATCCCCTTAGCTCATCTTAATTTTTGATCTTCATTCAGACATAGATCAGTCTTCCTGTCAAGCATACCTGTGGCTAATGTAGGGCATTTTTTTTTGTGTGTGTGCTTACACATTAGATTTATCAGTCCGTAAACCAAATTCTGCAAATTTGTTCAGTCATCAGCTCCCAGAAGCTCCTGCACAGCTATTTAAAACATTTGAAGCATGTTGGTGCCTGAAACTTCTGGGAGCACTACCAGCAGTCTTCCACTAGCTCCCAGGATTCTTTGGCAGCCTCACACATAGCTTCACAAAGTAGATAGAATAAATTTGCACCTATTATGCAATTTTCTACAAAATAAAATGAGTACAGATAAAAATATGTCTAATAGCAACTAAACTAGACTCTCTATGCAAGTGATAACCTCGTAATTCAAAAACAAAAAGCTTTCTCCTTATTTAAAAACATATTTACCAAACTCCTAAGCTTTATCTACATTTTTTAAATTTAAAATCTGTTTTTGATAAAAAAAGAAAATGGTGCATATCTTCAAACAAAAATCATGTAATATGTCATAGAATGTCTGGCTGATATCATGATTTGGTGGGCAAGAAGAAAAAGAGAGGCAATCTAACTAGCAAGATGGTACTTGATGGTTTTCTTTTAAAAGTATTCCTACCTAGGGGCGCCTGGGTGGCTCAGTTGGTTAAGCAACTGCCTTTGGCTCAGGTCATGATCCTGGAGTCCCGGGATTGAGTCCCGCATCGGGCTCCCTGCTCAGCGGGGAGTCTGCTTTTCCCTCTGACCCTCCTCCCTCTCATGCTCTCTGTCTCTCATTCTCTCTCAAATAAATAAATAAAATCTTTAAAAAAAAAAAAAAGTATTCCTACCTAGAGAAGTACTTTTAAAGAGAGAAATAGCTGTGCTCAAAAGATATTGAAACAATTAGAAAGGGGCTGTGTTTTCAGATAGAAGAGCCTGTAGTTTATGCAAGTTAGTCATGTTCCACATTGGTTTGGCAAGCCAGCGATATTGCAGAACTTGGATTTGGTTTTAGAAACCGAGAAGTGTTTGCAAATAAATGGAGACTTACTGGAATAAAAACATAATACAGATGCTGATTCTCTTAAATAAACCTGGGCCACCAACTGTGCTTATGTTGGTTACTGTTACTGTGTATATTGTACCATCCTTCTGCTCGATCAGTTTTGTTCTCATGAAGAATATTGGGATACAATGTATGAGGTTACTAATATACAAGTGCCAGCAGATAAAACTTAGGAATGATAAAATTTAGTGTATTTTCAAGATAGAGGTGTTTTCAAGGGAGAGAGAGAATTAAAAACTTGAAATACATGAGGAAAGACTTTCACAAACAAAAGTTTAAACAGCAATGTAGTTTTATCACTTAAAATAGTGAGGAGGCTTCTCTCAGTGCTAATGACTTGATATATAGTTCTATCAGGCTATGAAATTAGAATAATTTGAATAATGCTTGAAGTGGCAATAAGATATGATTTTGACTTTCTTTTTTTTTTTTTTTTAAGATTTTATTTATTTATGTATTAGAGAGCGAGAGAGAAACAGCATGAGAGGGGAGAAGGTCAGAGGGAGAAGCAGGCTCGCCTCTGAGCCAGGAGCCCTATGTGGGACTCGATCCCAGGATTCCAGGATCATGACCTGAGCCGAAGGCAGTCGCTTAACCAACTGAGCCACCCAGGCGCCCATGATTTTGACTTTCTATTATAACTAAAGTTTATATTAAATTCTGAATAACCTTAACTGTTAGGCTCTTATTAGGAAATGTCTTATCTTAGACATTTTAATATTTAGTATTAAGTGATTTCACATTTTTTCTTATAATACTATTTTTTATATTTTCTTTTTAAAATGTTCTCATACTTTATCTCACTTAAGCCTTACAATATTTTGTGAGGTGAATACGACAGGAAATATGTTATAGTAAAGGCAATGAAGCACAGAGAGGCAAAATGCCTACCCAAAGACATCTTTTCATTTTAACAGAGCCAGGGATGGTGTTGTTTATGCCCTTTATAATAGATCTTTATATAACACATAAGAGCTTTTATTACAGGATCTTTTATTTTAAGATATTCCTGTCTTAAATCTGGGGATAGCCATTTGGTAACCATCAGTGTTATATGTACTTTTCTGTGAGACTTTTTTTCCCACAATAAAGTGAAGGGAACTACTTCATTATAGGACCAAAGAAAGGCAGAAAATTTGATAGCTTGAATTGTTTCATATCTCATATTCAGTAAAGCATGCACAAAGTAAAAGGGAATATACATAGGGGAATTATTCCCTTGTTATCAGGTTTAGAGGCTGAGTTCCAATGTTTAGTTATAATATTTACAGAGAAATGAAGTTGAAATGAGATAAAGTAGATAATTAACATGCCATTTTTTTCAAGAAAAATAATAAGCAAACAGATAAACCCCCAAATATCATGTATTCCTTCAATTTGCACATTTTGCACCTTTCTTTTTTTAATACTTATATGCTGAATAAATGTAAATTTAATGTAGAGATTGAAAATAGACTCTGTTATATTTTTTCAACGGTCACTCTATGTAAATTTTTAATTCATTGTGAGTCTGGGTAGGTTGTAACAGGCAGCAGCATTTGTGTTGCTTTATCATGTAAAGCCAGCTGCCATTAATTTAAAGAGCTTCTGCCTCTGCAAATTGCACTTTGATGTTTTTATTTTGAGACAAATATTTATAAAATATTCCAAGTATCTTTGTATTTAATAGCTGTTCTTCCCAAATATCTTTTAAAACTATATTACTTATTCACATCAAAGATTTTATGTTTGATATTATTTTATTTTATTTTTTTAGAGAGAGTAAGTGGGGGGGTGGGGGAGGGGCAGAGGGAGAGGGAGAGAGAGAATCCCAAGCAGGCCAACCTGGGGCTCCATCTCATGACCCATAACCCTGAGATCATGACAAGCCGAAATCAAGAGTTGGACACCCAACTGACTGAGCCACAGGAGCCCCATAGTTGATATTATTTTAAATGTAGCAAATGATATGAGAATATTTTTGGCTTGTTATATTTACTTAACTATAATTTTATTGTAAATTAATTAACCAGGTAGTTATTGCTCTTTATAGTATAAATAAAAATATGTTTATGGTATTAAATCTATACTTACTTTGAATGTCTCTCAATAATTGTGCACTTATCTGTTATGCCTTAGAATTTGTGCTTTGGGTATTTTAAGTCACTTTAATATTTTTTTTCTTCTCTGATAATTTTTTTGAAAATATGCTATCCATTCTAAAATACACATTTGTGGTGGATACTTTCTGTGCAGACCAGATGGGATTTTTAAGGCTAAGTAACTGATGTAAGTCCTTTTTGAGAATTTGAGAATTTTTGTTTGTTTGTTTTATATGTTAATATTAATTATTATCTTTTCTGCAAGATGCTTTACAGACATTATTGTGGTTAGTCCTTATTGCAAATCTTTAGGTTTGGCATTGTTATTGTCATTTTATAGATGAGGAAATAAAGGCTTAAAAGGGTCCCACAGAGGGGTGCATGGGTGGCACAGTAAGTTAAGTGTCCGACTCTTGGTTTTGGCTCAAGTCATGATCTCAGGGTGGTGAGATCAAGCCCCACAACTAGCTCTGTGCTCAGCATGGAGTCTGCTTGAGATTCTTTCTCCCTCTCCCTCTGCCCCTCCTACATGTGCTCTCTCTCTCAAATAAGTAAATAAATCTTTAAAAAAGTTTTTTTAAAGGATCCCACAGGTAGGAGGTGAATAGATACAGGCCTGTCTGTGTATAAAGGCCAGTTCTTAACTACTATAATATATTGTATCCCAGGATGATTTCTATTTCAGCAGTTTTGGCTCCTCAAAAGTGCTGAATCAGGGTAAATTCAGGGCTGCTCTATTTGACAACCTGGTGGTCTGCAGAATATCATGATAGGGCTTTTTAAGAAAAGAATACAACCTGAAGAAATCAAATAGTTGTCAAGTTCCCAGCAGACTAGTGACAGATCTAGGATTAGCTGTTAGAATTTTAGCCCCCTGGCTTGCTTACAGTTTTCATTTATTTAGGCTTTTCATTCTTAATTCGAAGGCTGAGTGCTGATATATATATATATCATATATATATGTATATATATATATATATATGGAAACATTAAATCGTATATTTCATGTTATAGCTCCTTTATGCAAAACAAACTATACAGTAATGAAATTTTCTTTTCCTTCTTCTTTTTTTAATACAGTGGGATGCATCCTGCTTTTATCTTGGTGTTCACCCCTGTGGCTTGGATTTATCACAGTAGCATCTGTCTTCGATCTATGTGTTAACTAGAAATCAAGGGAAGACATGAGGAGGTTTGTTTACTGCAAGGTGGTTCTAGCCACTTCACTGATGTGGGTGCTTGTTGATGTCTTCTTACTCCTGTACTTCAGTGAATGTAACAAATGTGATGACAAGAAGGAGAGATCCCTGCTACCTGCACTCAGGGGTAAGTGCTTTGAAGCAAATGTTGCTTTTATAGAGATGAGAGTTGTGGTGACTCTTGACAAAACGTGGAACTTTGAAATAGGGATTTTTTAAGCATTGAGTTAGAACAGCATTTTGGCAGAACTACTAATATACATTTAACCATGGGAAAGCTACTTTACTTGCTTGGCCTCAGGGGTCTTGTTGGAAGAAAGGAGAAGAGTTAGCCTCTAAGGTACCTTCCAATTCTAATAATTCCAATGTTCTGTGACTGTATGGAAAGAACAATTTAGTGAACATTCAAGTAGGACAGAATTTAAAATTTAGACTTCCAGAAGCAACAGCTCTTGGAGGCTAAGCACACTACATAAAAGGGAAAAGCTACTAAAGTGAGGTGGTGGGGACTGTAGCAAAATGTAAGGACACATGACACCCCTACAGACTTCCAAAAACAATAAATGAACAAACAAACAACTTTTTAAACAAAACACGTTTTGATGGGCAGATTCAATCTGCGGGCAACATACCGTTGCCCCATAATTTCAAGTGCATGATAAAGTCACTTTAACTCAGTATTTCCTTCTTTAGGGACCGATTTCAATGACTACGTAAGAAACATAATGATTTTTATAAATGGTGATTTATTAAGTCAAGCCATAGGGATTCATTTTCTGCAGTTATTCCAAATAATTTTCTCTATGCTTTTTGTTGACTTCTAGATTTATTAAAATATTTTGATAATATTCCTAGTATAGGAGTGCTTCTAATGTATATAGGATGCTTGAAATTAGTTTTATTATCATTGACATAAACATTGTTTTTCTTGAAATCTAATTTACACTAATTCTCTGCTTAGCAAAAGTTTTCTTTATAAATATGATAAAAGGTAAGCTTTGAGTTCCATTGGAATGTTTGTACCTTTTAGAAAAGTGAATCTGAATTACTGACTTGAGTTTTGCATTTGCTTAATGGATGTAGTCAGCTTTTAATGTTACAGATATTTTTGAGGTTATTAACTAATCAAAATATGTGAATAAACAGAATTTTATTGATACTATTTGGTTATATGAGGCTTAGGAAAAACAGAAGAGCATTTCCAAAAATTAGTTTTTGTTAAAAGAGTATTTTGAACTTTTTTTCACTTTAGATTGCCATAATGCTCTTGCTTAATTGGAGAAATTCTGACTATCTTCCCCTTTTTCAAAGTGAGTTTCTCTCACTGTAATTTTTGGCTAACACAAAAAATTGAGAGAAAGTACTTTGGAAGTGACTGAGCCTAGACCCATTTAGGTAGTTTATATGCATATTTTATGCCTTTATACTAGAATTATTCAAAGAGGAGAACTTTATGAGTCTATCAGTTTTTGATAAATGAACATGGGGATTGATGTGCTGATCTTTGGTTGAAATCCCAGAAAAACTCCGCCTTCTCTGCTTCTTTGTTAAATCAGGTGAGCTACTGCTCGGCTGAAAGTGTGTCTTGATGGATCTCATCAGTTTGGAATGATCACTTTGTCATTTGTTGAATAGAGACATCTAGATTGGTCACAAAAAAATGTCATAATCTGATTCAGCAAAACTATGACAGCTTATTCTGCGAGTACCAAAAAAGTACAGCTTTGCTGATTGAAGCCCTTAATGCTCAGTCTTAAATCTCAAAATGTGAAATTTAACGATGCAAGGCAAAAGTAGTAATTTTTCCTCATACTTAAGTTGTAAAATTAAACTATATTCTTATTTTTAAGGCTTATTTAATGTTGTACATTAATATTTGTCTTGAATATATGGAAATAGACTTTAGGGTTTTAAGTTTATTTTCTATTGTTACTTCTTATTTTAGAATCTTTATTTAGGAATTGTAAGTGCCACATATTTAAAATGATATTTTATTTATAGGCAGACAGTGCTGTGCAAACTGTACTTGACTAAATATTTCATGTCCTGCACATGCTAAAAACAGGCTTTTTGACTTAAAGTTGATCCTTCTGAACTTATTTGTCCCCATTATTAAAAAAAAAGGGTTTGGACTTGGTGGTTTCTCAGATCCCTTTTAATACTAAATTTTAAACAATTTTAAGTGCCCACTATTAGCATACACTATGAATTAATTTTTGAGACACGTTTGTTCATTTATTTATCAATTCATCAATTATTTAAGGGCCTACTGGATCAACACTTTGTACACCTTAAACTTACATAATGTTCAATGTCAACTGTATCTCGAAAAATAAAAGAAAGGAAAGGAAAAGAACATAGCCAAGTGATGGACAAAGGAAAGGAAGGTACTAGAATTTTTATGAAATAACAGAGATTACAGGATACTTCTGAATGAGAAAATGCAGAGCTCTTCTAAGATTAGAGTAATTAAGACTATAGTATTGGTACAAGGGGTCACAATGAGTAGCCAAATTGTCTAATGGAATAGCGTAGAGACTCTAGAAGTAGACTTACACTAAGTGTTTGGACATTCAAAATACGACAAGAGCACCACAGATCAATGGGGGAGAGAAGAGCTCTTTAATAAATGGATCAGAAAATAAGATGATCATCCATGTGGAAAACAGGAAATTGGATGCCTAACTCGTGTCATAAACCAGGGTAAACTTTGGATTTATTAATGTCAACAATAAAACTAAAACTTTTAGTGAAAAGAATTTAGGCATTTATAAGACCTCGAATTAAGGCACAATTCTAAAACACTACATGAAAAACATTGACCATAAAAGAAAATATAGATAAATTTGACTATTTGACTATATTAAAATTGAGAAAGTTGTTTCATTAAAATATACCTTAAAAGAGAAGTTAGAAACTGTAGATGTTAAAAGAGCATGCAACTGAGAAATTATTAAGTGTATACACACACACACACACACACACACACACACCCTACACATACGTATGGAGATGTATATCACACTGCACATACACACACTATATTAATAAGAAAAGTACAAATAACCCAATAGGAAAAAGTGGGTGACAGGCATGAATAGACACTTCTTAGAAAAGAAAACGCATATAGCAACAAAAACTTATGAAGAAATACTTAACATCAATTGTGATCAGGGAAACACAGACCAAGGCTATAATGACATATTTATCCATTCAATTGGCAAAAATTAAATTGGCTGATAATACCAGTTGCTAGAAGTGATGCATCTCCACATTTTTTCAAAGATTTATTTATTTATTTATTTATTTATTTATTTATTTATTTGAGAGAAAGAGAGAGTGTGAGCAGGGTGGGGGATGGGCAGAGGGAAAGGGAGAGAGAATCCCAAGTAGAGGATCAATGATCCAGAGATCACAACCTGAGCTGAAACCAAGAGTCAGTCGCTTAACCGACTAAGCCACCCAGACACCCCCATCTCCACATTTTTATAATAACTTTAGATAAGAGTTCATTATTTCTGAAATCTGAACATTCATATATAACCCATCACTCATAGTCATACACTCAGGATTTCTTCCACATAGACAAATATTTCATAGTACCACTCTTCATAAAAATAAAAGCTAAAAATAACCCATAGATCTATCAATGGGAAAGCTGATGAATGAATTGTGATATATCAATATAAGAGAATAGTATATATTAGTTAAAATGAATATATGAATGGATTTTAATAATATAATAGTAAGTTACATCCCTCAAAGATGATAAATAACATGATATAGTTTGAAAGGCTAAAACTAAAATTTAAAAGTGTACGTTTTAAGAATATGTAGAGATGCAACAAGACTCTATAAAGCAAGCAAGATTAATTATGATAATGGGATTTAGGATGTTTATTTTCATGTGTTGGGTGAGACAGGTACATGAGATGGGGGTGAACATTTTGACTGAATATGGGGCATTAGTAGTGTCCTCGATTTGTTTTTCTTGTGGGTTTGATGTGTCTATTACGTTATATTACATGGATAACTAAATGAATAAGAGCCACTGAATGGATTTAAAAGAGCAGATATGATCACATTTGTGTTATGGAAAGATCACTATGGATTCAGTGTGGAGAATGGATTGGAGAAGAGTTGGTCTCTTTAGGGAGGTTGGGTAGGAAGCTCTGGTAGTGTCCCATGAATTCTGTGTAGGCAGTGATGCCTACTTAATGGCAGAAGAATGGTGGTGAGGTGTGATGGAAGTGGGAAAAATGAAGAGGTATTTGAGATATGGGAGCTGGTACATGACTGGCTCTGGCAGGTGTAGGGTATGGGAGTGTCAAGAAGGAGTCTTGAGTTTCTTGAGGGCATTATTTGGTTCAATTTCCTGAGAGGGGAAAAATGTAGGAGGAGATGAGTTGAGGGTGGACATTGAGTTTATTTTAGACATGTTGAATTTTAGACACCTGTTAGGCAACTGAATGGAATTGTTCAGTAGGAAGTTGGCTACATTATTAAACTCCAAGTATCAAACTTAAAAACCATCACTTCTATGGAAACTTTTTTTCTAAAATGGATTGCATTTTTTCTCTTCTTTATTGAAGAATGAAGCATATGGAATATAATTGAATCTTTGTTACTGAGTCAGCATTATCATATTCACACATCAATTATTGAATGATGCTGTTTAAAAAAAGATTATTTCAGGCACTTTATGGGAACACGGAGACCTGTTCCAATATTAAATACAGACATGTAAATCCTTTTTCTTTTCCTCTTTTCTAAAGGATTGCTCTTTGGTAACGTAACTACTTGTTAGGGGAGCATGTTAACTTTTTCATGCCACTCTGGGGTCACCTAGAATTAAAATGCACTGAAGGATATTTCTAACTCCTAACTGGTATGGAATACTAACTAGTGGTACTCCCAAGCTGGAAGAATTAGATATTTGAGAGTAGAGGTATTTAAAAAGACCAGTGCTGCTGTAGTCCATCTAGAAATACTTTGGGACAAATTTGAGGTTGTGTGGTAGGTTTGTATGAGCACTCTGCCATAGTGGATCCTACTCTTGGCTGACCCACTAAGGGCCCATGTCTGAGGGCAAGTTAATCTTTCTGGGCCTCGGTTGCCATCTGCAAAATGAAATGAGTATGAGTCATGATTTTAAAAATCCTGGTCTTTGGGGCGCCTGGGTGGCTCAGTTGGTTGGGCGACTGCCTTCGGCTCAGGTCATGATCCTGGAGTCCCTGGATCGAGTCCCGCATCGGGCTCCCTGCTCGGCGGGGAGTCTGCTTCTCCCTCTGACCCTCCCGACCCTCCCTCCTCTCATGTGCTCTCTCTCTCAGTCTCTCTCTCTCAAATGAATAAATAAAATCTTTAAAAAAAAAATAAAAAAAAAATAAAAATCCTGGTCTTCAAATGAATAGTTATATATTTCTAGCTATTTTTTTCAATGAAACTATGACAAGTAAACTCTTTTACTATCTAACTTTTGGTCAGTCCATAAATAATATATGGTCTGAGATGAGAAGTAGTGATATGGAAGTGATATGGTGGAAGGATTTTACTTAGAAACCCCAAAGGCGGGACACCTGTGTGATTCAGTTGGTTCAGTGTTGGACTCTTGATTTTGGCTCAGGTCATGATATCAGGGTCATGAGATCAAGCCCCATGTCAGGCTCCACATTCAGCGGGGAGTCTGCTCAAAATTCTCTCTCTTTCCCACCCCCTCTGCCCCTTCCCCATATCTAAAATAAATAAATCTTTAAAAGAAAAAAAGAAACCGCAGAGGGGTTCCTATCATCACAGAGAACAGAAAGGGTATAAATTTATGATACCCTTGAGCATATTGCACATACTTAGGGAATGAAATGAAATTTACTTTAAAAAAGAGGGGATATCTAAGAAAGAATTGTTGCTTGTATGTAAACAAAGATAAGTACATAGCCAGTAATGATCGCAGTAACTAATTATAGGCCGTTAACTATTCTAAATTATTTCCAAATGTTAACTCATTAATTTTTTACCAAAAAATCTGTGAAGTAAGCATTCTTCTTTTACATATGAAGAAACTGAGGCAGAGTGAGTGTATGGGAAAAACACTCCTGTGTTTTCCTTTACTCACACATACTATATCACTAATACCAGATGTGTGGGCTTTTTCTCCACACCAGGCAATTGTCTGTATCAGCTGAGTGTCCTGCAATTCTGATACTATCTACTGGGTCTTAACATCAAATCTCACAAGATAAGGGCTCAGTCCCATAGGACTGCTCCCACTTCAGATACCAATTGCAAGTCCCAGACTGTTACCTGTACTTCTGATCCACAAGCTCTCAATTGGGGTTTCCATGACCTCCTCTTTAAGTTTGATGATTTTCTAGAATGTCTCACAGAAATCAGAGAAATGGCTACTTACATTTAGCAGTTTATTATAAAAATATGATAAAGGACATGAACGAAGAACAAGATGAAGGGATACATAGGGTAAGTTCAGAAGGGTCCCAAAGGAAGGAGCTTCTGTCCCCATTGGAGTTGGGTGTGCCACCTCCTGTCAGGTAGATGTGTTTACCAACCCAGAAGCTCTCTGAACCCCATACTTCTGGGATTTTTATGGAGGCCATATCACATAGAAATGATCAGTCATTAATTTAATCTCTAGCCCCTCGCCCCTTCCCAGAGGATAGGAGTGAGGCTGAAAGTTCCAAGCTTGTAATCATGGCTTGGTCTTTCTGGTGACAGCCAGGAGTCATTTAGGAGCCCACCAAGAGTTGCCTCATTAGAACAAAAGACACTTCTTTTTTTCATATTTTATTTTTTTAATTTAAATTCAAGTTAGTTAACATATAGCATAGTATTGGTTTCAGGAGTAGAATTTAGTGATTCATCACTTACATATAACACCCAGTGCTCATCCCAACAAGTGCCCTCCTTAATACCCATCACCAATTTAGCCCATCCCCCACCCCCCTCCCCTCCAGCAACCCTCCCTTACAAAAGACACTTCTATCACACAGGAAATTGCAAGGGATTTAGGAGCTCTGTGTCAAAGACCAAATATTAGAATAAAAGATGCTCCTAGTGGTCTTATCACTTAGGAAATTATAAGGGTTAGAGATGCTCTCTACCAGGAACTGGAGGCAGATATATATAATTCATTTTTTTCCATAGTGAGTTTAAGGGGGAATACCAGAATTTTCATAATCAGTAGAATAGGATTTGGTTAATAAGGTGTTGGTTATTAACACTTTTATTAAATAAAGGACTATGTTATCAATAAATGTCAGTTTGTACTAGAGTTCAAGCACCATGCTTTCATTTGGATAGCAGGATGGAATATATATTCAGAAAACTTGAAATGACTGTTTTGTCTTCACTCAGAGGCACTACGGACCCTGCCAGATCTCCCTGGCTAGTAGGATGTATAAATTCCAGTCAGGAAAATATTTCCTATGGTTCCTCTGATTTCAGATCATTTATAGAGCACTATCACCTTATCTGGCATTTTAAGGTTTTACAGTTACTGTTAACCACTTGTGTTCCTTAAGACCTTCTCACTGTGGCTCTGAATTGGGGGAAATCAATAAAACCCCAGTTTGATACTTCCATGTTTCCCTCCATCCTGCCTGGGAGAATAACTGTTTTTTTTTTTCCTTCATAAATCCAAGGACACAGGTAGCCTTGTTCTCTTGGAATCTTGACAATGGACTATTGCATCAGCGCTTTCTTTTATTTCTTTCTAGATGATCTCCTCATAACATTAACACCAAGCCATGCAATCATTTATTAAACAGTGAATGTTTGTTGATTCTGTTTAATTAATCTTTAGTGCTTCAGAGAAAAATTCCTGTGTGCAGGTGTGAGGGAAAACTGAAAACTGGTGAAGTCAAGTGTAAAACTAACACCAATTTTTCCTTATTTAAAAAAACAAACAAACTATGGTTTCATCTTTTGGGGGCAGGGCAGATGAGTGTGATTGATTAAAATGCATTTTCATTATTGGAATTGTCCTTAATAAATTATGATGACTGCTGGAACTTTCAGGCAATAATATTTATAGTCATACAAAAAGTAGGGCATGTAGACACAGTTTGAATGGATAACATATATTTACCAGATAATTTTTTTTAAAGATTTTATTTATTTATTTGACAGAGAGAGAGAGAGCGAGAGAGGGGACACAAACAGGGGGAGTGGGAGAGGGAGAAGCAGGCTTCCTGTGTAGCAAGGAGCCTGATGCAGGGCTCGATCCCAGGGCCCTGGGATCATGACTTGAGCCAAAGGCAGACGCTTAACGACTGAGCCACCCAGACACGCATACCAGATAATTTTCAATCAAATTTATAAATAGTGTTCAAAACTCTATGGGCCTTATAAAATTATGACCTTTGATATTTGCTCTGGCCTTGCATACTTTATCCACAAGTCACTCTGATCCCTCTGCCGGTCCACATAGACATGTTAATGTTAGGAATGAAAATGAATTGTTATAATGAGCAATTATTAAGTTTACTGTGTCAGGTATTTTATATATATTCTTTTGATTAATTCCCAACATAGCATTGAGGATACATGCTATTATTATCCTCATTTTCATATGTGAAACTGAGACCTAAAATGGTTAATTAAATTCCCCGAGGTTGCAAAACTGGTAAGAGGGAAGAAAGGACTCACAACCTGGTTTGTCAGACTTCTGAACCCAGACTTTCAATCATATTCTGTGCCCTTGAATTAGGTGTGCCTTGACTCCGTTTAGGCAAAACAATCACAGCATTTATATGCTAGTTTATGAAATATTTACACAAATAGAGATATTTCTGGAGTACATAGAAGGAGGTGGCCACTGACCTTGGGTAAAAAATATCTTATTTAATATACTTAAGAGAAAAGTATTTTAGCAGGCTCGCCTTGCCCTACTTCAGACTTTAGCAATTTTGCACTTATTGAATCTCTACAGTATATTAATTTATGTTGCAATTTTCCTCAGCAGTTCTCTTTGGGGCTAAGCCTCTGAAGTCTTAGCAAGAGGAGTTAAAAGTCATGAATAGCAGTGAAACATTATTTTTTTTTTTTCAAAGCTTAATAGGACCCATTGGTACAATTCTTTCATCCATTTATTCAATAAAAGTACTGGGCTAGGTACTTTGAAATATACAGAATTTAAACAAATAGAACATTTGCCTTCAAGAACCACAGCCTAGTGGAGCTACGACATGTACATACACAATGTATACATAAATAACTGCATTACGCAATAGGAAGTAGTAGCTTTTGTGAGAGGGATACCAAATGAACTACTAGGAGAGGGCTTGAAGAACATAAATCATATGGACATGTGAAAATTGGGAGGGAGTAAATACAGGAGGAAATGAAATGCCTGAAGAAAGCTATTGCCTTTTTCAAAGTGAGGATATAAGAGAACAGTGAATTGGTTGATTGAAGCAGAATCAGACATAAAGGGGATTTCTAGATTTTAGGTTGAACGTTGGGATAGAGACAGATTTTAAAGGACTTTGAGTGCTGGAGGAAAAAAAAATCTAACTTTGTTCTCTAGGAAATGGGGAACCACTGAAGGTTTCTGGAAAAGGAAAGGTGTGTTGATCATCATCTGAAGTTTAGAAGGAGAATGTGATGCTCTCAGTTACATATGCAACACAATAGCACGAACACATTTTTATCTTTATATAAAGTCTCAGACATTAATGTTTTATTCATTAATTAAAACTACTTGAATTTCCTGGTAAGTAAATAGAATATTAAGTCATTTAAATTGTTCATTTTGCAAATTAGTTGGAACAAGAACATTTCCCATTTGCAAATTCAGATGTTGTTTTAGAAAGTCTACTACTCAAAATCTTTACTAATTTAGTATTAAATAAGCTGAGACAATTCTTTCGACAAACATTGGAATGGTTGATTTGCATCAGAGCTGGGGATAGGAAGATAAAGAAGCCATTCTTATTTTCATGTTTAGAAAGGGAGAAAGGAATTCAGAATTGTATGAATGAAATGTCAGCATATCAATGCTGTACTATCAGGAGGAGAGAGAATATATGACATAAAAAGAAAAGAAATTCAATAAGACATTATGTGTCTTTTGAGGTCAAGATCTAATTTTCAGTTCCTTAAAGACTTGAGTTGGTTGAGTAGAGGGTGGTGGGCAAAACTATTTACCAAATAGTCCACCAACAAAATGGGAATGGACAAATTTTATTTTGAACCACTGGAAACCATTGTTGCTGAAGGGCTATATTGCAGCAGAGACAACTGACTATGTAGAATTTTTATCGGTTTTGTCCTCTTCTCTCCTTAGCACTTAAACATTGCCTGGCTCATAGTGGGTGCTCAATGAATAATTATTGAATGAATGAAGAATGAATGCATGATCTGTTTGATACTTTCCAAGGGTTCTTATGATTATAGAATGTGCAGTTTAAGTTGATGATTAAGAAATATGAAATAACTCAATTATCATGGCAAAAGTGTTTTTTATTGTTTTTATTGTTTACATACATAGTCTGAACTATTTCTTTTATCCTTTATTGGTGCATATGATATGATTTACAACCCAAATTGACATATTTATAGCCAGGGGACTATCTTTTTTCCTTTAGGATTTGTCTTATGTTACACTGTATATATTATCCCTGTGATTCAGAGACATGTAAGATCACTGCATGTTGACATGTGGCATTTCTCTAGATGGAGCAGGTGTATCATGTGGGATATGTGGAATGAATCAATACATAGAGGACACAGAGGAATGTTTATAGAAGTTAGATGAAGGAATTTTGAAAAAAAAGATGTAGGTATGTGGTAAATTTAATTCATCTGTAAAAAAAAGATAGGGAAATTGGAGATGATGGAAAACTGATATAACAAACAATGAATCATGGAACACTACATCAAAAACTAATGATGTAATGTATGGTGATTAACATAACAATAAAAAATTTTTAAAAATAGTAATATTGGAAAGCTCTAAAAATGAAAAATCCAATCAAAAAGGAAAATTACTGAGAATAAGGTAATGTAATTGTAGAACAGGACCCATGGTTAGTCAATAAGTAAGACTATGTGTAAATACTGCTTTGGGAATGATTGAGGAGAGTATTTGGTTAAAGAATATATTTTTTTTAAATCAATTTTATTGAGGTATAATGCTCAACTTTAAGTGTACAGTTTGATTAGTTTTGACAAATGAATCCCAGGGTTCAACCTCATAATCAGATACGTCCCCCCAGAATGTTTCCTTATACCCCTGTGCAGTTAGTTTCCTCCACTCTAGTTGAAGACAACAACTGAGGGGCGCCTGGGTGGCTCAGTCTTTAAGCATCTGCCTTTGGCTCAGGTCATGATCCCAGGGTCCTGGGATCGAGCCCCACATGGGGCACCTGGGTGGCTCAGTCGGTTGGTTTCTACTTCCGCTCAGGTCATGATCCCAGGGTTCTGGGATCAAGCCCCATGTCAGGCTCCCTGCTCAACGGAGAGCCTGCTTCTTCCTCTCCCTCTGCCTGCTTCTCTGCCTACTGGTGCTCTCTCTCTCTCTCTGTCAAATAAATAAATAAAATCTTTAAAAAGAAAAAAGACAACAACTGATCTGGTTTTGTGACTATTGGTTAGTTTTGCTTATTCTAGAAAATCTGATGAGTGGAAACGTACAGTATGAACTCCTCTGTATCTGACTACTTTTGCTCAGCATAGGGGTTTTGAGATTAATCCATGCTATTGAGTGTTATCAGTGGTTATTTCTGAGAAGCATCCTATCACTTATTGTACATACTACAATTTGTTTACCCTTTCACCTGATGATGGACATTTGGGTTTGTTCTATGGCTGTTATGCATAAAGCTGCTGCATTTGTACAAGAATCTTTGTGTGGACATATGTTTTCACACCTCTTGGGTAATATCAAGGAGCGGTAGTGCTGAGTCATATGCTAAGTGTGTTTTAATTTGGTAAAATAATGCCAGTTTATTTTTTCAGGTTGTTAAACTATTTGCTCTTCCCATCAGTGACATAAGAGAAATCTGGTTATTCTACAGCCTGGCCAACACTTCATAGCCAGTGCTTTAAATTTTAGCTATTTTGGTAAACTTGTGATAATATCTCATTTGATTTAATTTGCCTGTCCTGGTAACTAGTGGTATTGAGTAACTTCTCATAATTTTTTGTTTTTGTTTTTTTTGCTAGTCTTTTGTTTTTTTTACCACTTTTATGAAGTGTCTGTCAAATTCTTTTGCCAATTTTGTAATTGTTTGTGGCTTTTTAAAAATTTTTTAAAATGGTATCTTTCAAAGAACAAGGATTTTTAATTTTGGTGAAGTCCAGTGTTTTGTTTTTATTTCTTTTATTGTTCTTTTGGTGTCCTAAGAAATCTTTGCCTAACCCAAGGCCATGATGACTTTTTTTTTATCTGTGTATTTTTTTTCCCCAGAAGATTTATGGTTTTAGCCTTTAAGCTTTGACTTAATTTTTGTGTACGGTGTGAGAAGAGTCAAGATTACTTTTTTCCTAAAATAAAAACCCAGCTGTTCCAGAAACATTTGTTTCTTGAAGATAAAAAAGGCATGGATTTTAGAAATAAGCATGGTATTTTCATGTAATATTCCTCAGTATATACCTATACATTTTCCTATTTTTTAGAAGATTTTATTTAATTATTTGAGAGAGAGCAAGCATGTGTGTGTGTGTGAGAGAGAGAGAGAGAGAGAGAGAGAGAACGAGCAGGGGAAGGGACAGAGGCAGAGGGAAAAAGAAGCAGACTCCCCGCTGAGCAGGGAGCCTGATGTGGGGTTTGAGCCCAAGATCCTGGGATCACGACCTGAGATGCCCAGGGGCCCCTATTTCTTTTTTTTTTCTTTTTTTTTTTTTTTTAAAGATTCTATTTATTTATTTGAGAGAGAGAATGAGAGAGAGTACATGAGAGGGGGGAGGGTCAGAGGGAGAAGCAGACTCCCTGCCGAGCAGGGAGCCCAATGCGGGACTCGATCCCGGGACTCCAGGATCATGACCTGAGCCGAAGGCAGCCGCCCAACCAACTGAGCCACCCAGGCGCCCGGGGCCCCTATTTCTTATATGAATGATTTGATTACAAACATTTGAGTTTACTTTCTAGAATTCATTGCATATTATATGTAAGTGATGTAAATTTTGTTATATAACTTGAAAAGTACCCAAATGTTACTAACCAAATCTTCTTTAGACATTTTGATTTGAAGGCAAGTGAAAATCTAACATAAAACTATGTTTAAAAAAAAAGTACTATTCTTTTTCTTCCTTTCCTTCCCTCCTTTCCTCCTTCCTTCCTTCCTTCCTTCTTTCTTTCCTTCCTTCCCTCTCCCTTCCTCCCTTCCTCCTTCCCTCCCTCCCTCCCTCCCTTCTTTGCTTCCTTCCTTCCTTCCTTCCTTCCTTCCTTCCTTCCTTCCTTCCTTCCTTCCAAGATTCCATTCATTCATTTGACAGAGAGGGCACAAGCAGGGGGAGCATCAGACAGAGGGAGAAGTAGGTTCCCTGCTGAGCAGGGAGCCCGATGCAGGACTCAAACCCAGGACCCTGTGATCATGACCTGAGCTGAAGGCAGACACTTAACCGACTGAGCCACCCAAATGCTCTAGTACTATTTTTTCAAATAATAAAATTAATGAGTATTTATTGTAGAAGAAATTTAAAATATAAATAAAAATAAAGAAGAAAAATAACCAGGAATTTCTTTTTTTTTTCATAATTTTTTTTTTAAAGGTTTTTATTTATTTGACAGAGAGATAGCACAAGTAGGCAGAGTGGCAGTCAGAGAGAGAGAGAGAAGCAGGCTTCCCGTTGAGCAGGGAACCTGACGCGGGGCTGGATCCCAGGACCCTGGGATCATGACCCAAGCTGAAGGCAGCTGCTTAACCAGCTGAGCCACCCAGGCGCCCCTAACCAGGAATTTCACCCAGAAATTGGCATCATAAAATAAAATATAATATTTTAAGTTTTTTGATAGCATGAGCTTTTTTTACTGCATGAAATATTTATTTAAAACATGATTTTAATGGCTGCATAATATTTTATCACATGTATATACTATAATTTTCATAATTAACTACTTTTTATTAATTTTTGTAGATTACTTCTAATTATTTTTTTACCACAGAATAATGTTATAGAACACTTTTTTTTTCTTAAGATTTTATTTATTTATTTGACAGAGAGAGACACAGCGAGAGAGGGAACACAAGCAGGGGGAGAGGGAGAGGGAGAAGCAGGCTTCCGCGGAGCAGGGAGCCCAATGCGGGGCTCGATCCCAGGACCCTGGGATCATGACCTGAGCCGAAGGCAGACACTTAACGACTGAGCCACCCAGGCGCCCCTGTTATAGAACATTTTTAAGAAGTTTGAAAATATTGAAAATGTTGCTGATTACATTCTTAGGCTAGATTCTTGGTTATGGGATTTACTTTTTTAAAGGTGTACATACTTTTAAAAGGCTCTTCATATTTATATCTTTGTATCTTTAGTAAATACCCAGTAGTCCTATTGCTGGGTCATAGGGTAGCTCTATTTTCAACTTTTTGAGGAACCTCCATACTGTTTTCCAGAGTGGCTGCACCAGCTTGCATTCCCACCAACAGTGTAGGAGGGTTCCCCTTTCTCTGCATCCCAGCCAACATCTGTCGTTTCCTGACTTGTTAATTTTAGCCATTCTGACTGGTGTGAGGTGGTATCTCATTGAGGTTTTGATTTGGATTTCCCTGATGCCGAGCGATATTGAGCACTTTTTCATGTGTCTGTTGGCCATTTGGATGTCTTCTTTGCAGAAATGTCTGTTCATGTCTTCTGTCCATTTCTTGATTGGATTATTTGTTCTTTTTTTTTTTTTAAAGATTTTTTTTTTTTTTTTTTTTATTCATGATCCCAGGACCCTGAGATCATGACCTGAGCCGAAGGCAGATGCCCAACCATCTGAGCCACCCAGGCGCCCTTGTTCTTTTTTTTTTTTTTTAAGATTTTATTTATTTATTTGACAGAGACTTAGAGAGAGAGCACAGATAGGCAGAGCGGCAGGCAGAGGGTGAGGGAGAAGCAGGCTCCCCACTGAGCAAGGAGCCCGATGCGGGGCTTGATCCCAGGAACCTGGGATCATGGCCTGAGCCAAAGGCAGCCGTTTAACCGACTGAGCCACCCAGGTGTCCCAGGATTATTTGTTCTTTGGGTGTTGGGTTTGATAAGTTCTTTATAGATTTTGGATACTAGCCCTTTATCTGATACGTCATTTGCAAATATCTTCTCCCATTCTGTTGGTTGTCTTTTGGTTTTTTCAACTGTGTCTTTTGCTGTGCAAAAGCTTTTTTGATGGAGTCCTAATAGTTCATTTTTGCCCTTACTTCCCTTGCCTTTGGAGATGTGTCTAGCACGAAGTTACTGCAGCCGAGGTTGAAGAGGTTGTTGCCTGTGTTCTCCTCTAGGATTTTGGTGGATTCCTGTCTCATATTGAGGGCTTTCATCCATTTTGAGTCTATTTTTGTGTGTGGTGTTAAGGAAATGGTCCAGTTTCATTCTTTGGCATGTGGCTGTCCAATTTTCCCAACACCATTTGTTGAAGAGACTTTTTTCCATTGGAGGTTCTTTCCTGCCTTGTCGATTAGTTGACCATAGAGTTGAGGGTCCATTTCTGGGTTTTCTATTCTGTTCCATTGATCTATGTGTCTCTTTTTGTGCTAATGATCCGAAGGGGCACCTGAACCCTAACGTTTATAGCAGCAATGTCCACAATAGCCAAACTATGGAAAGAGCCCTGATGTCCATCAACAGATGAATGGATAAAGAAGATGTGGTATATATATACAATGGAATATTATGCCAGCCATCAAAAAATGAAATCTTGCCATTTGCAATGACGTGGATAGAACTAGAGGGTATTATGCTAAGTGAAATAAGTCAATCAGAGAAAGACAATTATCATATGATCTCACTGATACATGGAATCTAAGAAACAAATCAGAGGATCATAGGGAAGAGAGGAAAAAATAAAACAAGAAGAAACCAGAGAGGGAGACAAACCATAAGAGACTCTTAATTAGGAAACAAACTGAGGGTTGCTGGAGGGGACGGGGATGGAGGGATGGAGTAACTGGGTGATGGACATTTGGGAGGGTATGTGTTGTAATGAGTACTGGTATTATATAAGACTGATGAATCATAGGCCTGTACTTCTGAAACCAATAATACATTATATGTTAATTAATTGAATTTGAATTAAAAAATGTTAAAAAAATAAATAAAAGGCTCTAATGACTTCCTGGAAAGACTTATAATCTTCACACCTCATCATCAGTGTATGAGACTACTTATCTCACCACAATATTTATAATTTTAATTAGAGTACTTTTTTTTAAAGATATATTTATTTATTTGAGAGAGAGAGAGAGAGAGAAAGCAGGGGGGTTGTGCAGAGGAAGAGGGAAAGAGAGAATATCTTGAGCAGACCCCTGGAGAACATGGAGCCCAATGGATGCAGCGCTCCATTCCATGACCCTGAGATCATGACCTGAGCTGAAATCAAAAGTCGGACAAAACCGACTGAGCCACCCATGTGCCCCTAATTAGGGTACTATCTAATAACAATTTTTTTTTAAGTTTTCACCTTTTATTGTACTTACATTTAAATTTTACCATTAAATACTGAGTATAAATATGCTGATTTTAGGTACAGATTTTTGAAATAAAAAAAGATAAATGGATGGTTGGCTTAAAAATGTGATGTATTAGTCACTGTAGATATGTTCAACAATGACAAAATCTACCTAGTGGTAAAATTCTGCCTCTATACTATGATGCATTTAGTGGTACAAGTAAACTCCATGGAGACAGGAAGGAAAACGTAAAACTTTGGGCTGCAGTTGGAGGAAAGACCTGTTCAGGAATGAATGGAGAGGTCCTTGTAATCCCCAGTTTTTTAGTTTTTCTGCTTTTAAACTTTTTTTTAAATTGAATAATTTGATCAGTATGTATTTTATTTTTCTGTAGGAATGAGGATGTATTATTTTCAATAATTACTTGTGGCATATATATCTTTCCTCTCATTACTGATTTGTAATGTTAAAATGAACATGTGGAAAATCTTTATGTTTACCAAGGTCTTTATATCTGCGTATTCATTTGATTCCATTGATTTGTCTTCTAAATCATATCCCAGACCTAAACTATTTTGATTATTTAACTTTATATTATCTGATGGAACACTTGGCAAATTTGCAGACTGCTTTAGTGTGGAGAATGAGAACACTGTAGTTCTAATCTTGGCTTTGCTACTCAGTGTGTTCCCCGTATCACTCTATCTTGATCTGTGAAATGAGAGCCTTGGTGCAGACCTATTCTTTTTCTGTATTTAAGAATTATATTTTTTTCATGATAACAAATGGGAAATATTATGTTACCACTGAATCTTGCCATATTTAAATATAAAAAGGTCTGATAAATAAAATCAGGCTGTGGAAATGTACAGAATATGCATCTAAAAACTATATTTGGCATTACTATAAGCAGTATCCTTTATTTTTTTTGTCTTACGCTTTTTGGAAATACATTCAGGTGTGTTTTCTTATAGGTCTGTCATACTGATTCTATTAGATTGGTACAATGAGTGGGGATATTGGACATAAAATATTATAATGGCAAGAACATTGGTGCTATGGTTGTAAGATCTGGATTTCATTATGGTTCTGGACTTAACCAGAAGTGTGACCCAGATAGAATTTCACTTCTCTCTTTTAAGGATTAAATAGATATACTAAAAAAACTTCTTTAAGGATCATAAAAGGCTCTACAGAAAGACATTAGTGCACAATATTTACTTGAAGTTAATAGCTCTAAAAACACAACCTTCTTTCTTTAGGTAAAAACACTTTTCAAATATTGTTATTATTACCAATCACTTAAATATAATACATGATTCTTTCTCTGGAAGATTAATTCTTCTTTCAAGTTACAGTAATGCATAATATTTATTTAAAAAGTGTTTTTTCAATATAGAAAAATATAAGAAAGGATATAAAAAACACTTAAAAGCCAACCACAGATAGACTATTTTAATTAAAGTTTTGGTTTATTTCTTTATATTTCTAATAGGGATTCTACTTTATTTTATTTCATATATTCTGCTCTAATTCTCTCAGTTTATATTTTGCACATTTATCTGCATCATCAAATATACCTTAAAACAATTTTATTGGCTGTACATTATTCTAATATATCATAATTTATTTAAACATTTCTCTTTGTTTTTTAAAAGGGGAAAAATTAAAAATCTTTCTTTATTAGTTCCTCATTTATAACTGTCCTTATTTTTTGCTGACAGATAGTATGGTTCTTTTGTAGTTTTCTCTCCTTTAATCTATGAATTATAATTTATTTCATTATTAATGTGCCTATTCTGAGCATGCCTAATTCTACCTATTATTTATTATATGAGCTGTGAACTAGATCTCAAAAGATTAGATTCCAGGAGGTGACACATTGTTCATGGGGAAATTGGCACTCTTGCTGAACTGGAAGGATTGTGTGCATTAACATCTTCACCATCATTAGAGCTACTACTTATTGTCTCCTTTATGCCCAGCCTTACACTATAAGCACACCCTGTGCCATATCATTAAGTCTTCAGATATCTCTATGGAGAAGTTAAGAGAGAATTATCTTGACAGAATTTTTTTTTTTTTTTTTGTACTCAGTGTCTTTGAATTAACTCTCTTAAATACAGACCACACCAGGCAGGTTCTTTCTACCGTGACTTCACCAAAAATGCTTTTATGAAGGCCACTATATGAAGTCTCCATCTTGCTAATTCCAAATGCCAAATCGCAACCTTTACCTTACTTGACTATGAATAACATTTGAAACAGTTAATCATTTCTACTTCCTTGTAATACTTCTGTACTTGTCTTGAAGACTGTCACACTCTCCTGATTTTTTACCTCACTGACTGCTCCTTCTCAGTCTCCTTTACAAGCTCTTTCTCTTCACCTTACCTGGGAATGTTGAGGTAGCCCAGGAGATGGGATTCAATTTATCTGTTTTTTATCTATGCTTACTCCTTTAGCCATGTCATTTAATCTGATCTCTTTGCTTTATAGGCCGTCTTATAATTTTACAACTTCCAAATTTATATATCCATCACACACTTTTCACCTACATTTTAGACATTTGTGACCAAGGCTTACTTGATATAGTCTGTTGGATTCTAAGAGATATCTCAGACTTTGTCTAAAACTGAACTTTCGATCCTCCACCAAAAACTTCCCTACCTGTAGTCTTCTCTCTCAGTTTTTAGCAGCCCCAGCACTCCAGTTGCTTAAGCCAAAAATCGTAATCATCCATAACTTTTCTTTCCCCCACATTCCATTTTAGCAGATCCTATTTATTCTTCCTTCAAATGTATTCAGAATTCAAACACTTCTCACCAATTCACTGGTTTCCCTGCTTCTATCCTTGCTCACCTATAATCTATCCTCAGCAGACCAGCTTCTTTTAAAACCTGAATCAGATCATGCCATTCTTATGCCCAAACTACTTCATTGGCTCTCTGTCATTCAGAAAAGTGAAAGTTCTCAAATGGCCTAACCAAGTTCTATAACACCTGCACTGAAGTCACCACCAACCTCAAGTCCTGTTAATCTCCCCTAGTTCATTCTACTCCATTTACCCTGGTTTTTTTGCTATTCTTGGAACATGTCACCTCAGGGCCTTTGCACTTACTGACTCTTCTGTCTGTAGTGTTCTTTCTCTAGGTGTCCTTATGTCTTATTTTTCTCCCTCACTTTTTTTGGGGATATTTCCTCAAATGTAACTGATAGAGTGTGGCCTCCATGGCATTTACTATTTGAAAATATAAATTGTTCCTTTTCCCTGCACTCCTTATCTTTCTTTTCTGTTTTGTTTTCGCCTACTGCATTTTTTACCACCTGAAATATTATATATTTTTCGTATTTACATTATTTTCTTTTATTTTCTCCCTCCCTACTGACAGCAATAATATCAGTCTATGTAGTTTACTGCTATGATTCTGGTGCCTATGAGTGCCTGGCACATCAGATGTGTGAATGAGGCAAAGAATACTGAGTAATTACTTGCTTTATGCTATCATGATAAAAGAATCTATAGAGCAAAAATTAAACTTTTGTTCCAAAAATAAATTACCACTGGAGAGAATCATTTCAAAACTGTAACTAGAAATCTTTACAGAACATAAATAATATATAAACATGATCAATATATAAAGAAAGCATGAAGCTTTCAAATATTTGTTTTCCACAGCTGAAAGCATAATGCTTTTTTACATAACTTTATAATATTAATAAAAATGTGTGCATTATTATTATCACATGTACTTTTTTCATATTTCATACAAATTGGTAGAATATTTCTACCAAATTGGTGTTATGAGTTGAGTAGTGTCTGAAAAAATTCATAACTTCCTAGAATCACTGAATGAGACCTTATTTGGAAATTGGATCTTTGCTGATGTTGTTAGTTAAGAGATCATACTGGATTAGGTTGGATCCTTAGTGCAATGACTGGTGTCCTTAAAAGAGAAAGAGTGACCAGAGAGAGATGCACAGAAAGAAGACCATGTGAAAATGGAGGCAGAGACTAGAATTATGCTGCCACAGGCCAAGCAATACCTTCCAGGAGCTGGAAGAGGCAAGGAAGCGTTCTTCCCTAAAGCCTTTGAAAGGAGCAGGGCACTGCTGACAACCTGATTTTGGACTTCTAGCCTCCAGAACTGTGAGAGAATAAATTTCTGTTCTTTTAAGCCACAGAATGTGTGGTAATTTGTTATGGCAGCCCTAGGAAACACACACAACTAACTACTAATAGCCATTTTAAAAAATATTCCACAGTCATAAATTACAGGAAGAGGGAAGGCATGACTGGTCTTAAATCACAAAGTAGTTCAGTCAGGATACTGAAGATGATATTAAGAAATCTTCATCAAGATTAAAGGCACTACCACAAATACACTTCACCAATCTTTCTAACTTCAATATCAGGATAAAAATAAAATATTTTAGAGTTCTATGAAGATATGAATATATAGTTCAGAAAGTCATCTATACTAGAAAAGAAGTTAGGAAATTTTGAGAATATACAGACTTTTATCAACTTATATAAGCAGACTTCTGGAAGATCATTTATATTATACAATTTGAAGTTCTCACTTCTCATGACCAAAGGAGCTACAAATGAACTGGAAGCTATGTCATATAATGTGCATGTAACTCTTTATAGTAAGTACACAGGGTAAAACTTAGTAGTATGGATCACTCAGGGTGATCTGTGAAATGGCCTTATTGATAGAACTCATATAACATTTTAGAATTGGTATGTGTATGACAAAGAGAAAAGGAAAAGAATTATGTAAAGATAGTTACTGAGTTTTATTTTTTATTTATTTATTTTTTTTAAAGATTTTATTTATTTATTTGACAGAGAGAGACACAGCGAGAGAGGGAACACAAGCAGGGGGAGTGGGAGAGGGAGAAGCAGGCTTCCCGCCGAGCAGGGAGCCCGATGCAGGGCTCGATCCCAGGACCCTGGGACCATGACCTGAGCCGAAGGCAGACGCTTAACGACTGAGCTAGCCAGGCGCCCCGATAGTTACTGAGTTTTAGAGCTTGTAATAGTCTTAGAAACCATCTAGCCTATTTTCAAATTTCTCAAAATTTTCAATGACATAGAATACATTTTTCAAATAAAATCTTACATAAATATAATTTATCAATCAATCAAATAAAATATAAGACTCTTATGTGTAAAGGAAGGGCTAGTGGTCCATACCCTTTTTTGTTGTGGTGGTGGTTGTTGTTAAAGGAAATGGACATCCAAGAAAGTGAGTCAGTTATCAAAGGTAGACCAATACTAGAGGACAAGCTAAATCTATTGAGAGCCTTGGGGATTCCAACCTAGTGCCCTGTTCAGAAATTAGTCACCGTGAAAGGGCCTATACAGTTTGCAACCTCACTTTTGCCCTCATGAGTTTTATAATATTTCTTCCTGAATTGTATCAGTATCATTATATCTGCTATACCCAATATAATTAAAAGTTACTGATGTTTACCAAAAATCACCCAAAATCCATGAATACACTATTTTTGATGTGCTCTGATGGAATATATTTTGTAGTTCAATTACTGGAAATTCACCTAAGATTTCTGCCATCCTAAACTGAAGGTAACCCTTTTTCCCTCTCAATCTACATAATACCTCATCTAAACTTCTTCCATTATAATCTCTCTATTTTCAGGCTATTTGTGTGCATTTTTGTTGTTCTAACTAAGGGCACTTTGTATTTAGGATTAAGATCCACCTGTGACTCAGGAAACCATCTGCCAGCATGTCTTTCATAGAGCAGGTATAGAACCAACATTTGGTGAATAAATAAACTTTGATCTAGTTTGGCTACCCTTTTCTATTTTTACTTTATAGTGGTTCTTTGAAGATCTTAAGTTGTCTGTGCTACCCACCAAGTGGAATGAAATGAGCATGGCTATATATAGATGATCTTATCACTTGACATAAAATGTCTGAAAGAGTCTGTTGATGGCTGTTATGAACACTGTCTGCCCTCAATAGATGTTTGTTGAATGAACATTTATAATAGGTCTGCATTTCAAAGCTGAAGACTAATTCGGTGTTGCCAATGATTTATAGACTTTACTTTGACTAGTTACTGAAATTATCTTTGGCTTGTGCTTTTTTCTTTGAACTATCTTTCTGTCTTGATGTTCTTCTCTTTCTAATCTATTCCACACACTGATGGCAGATAAATCTTCCTGAAACACTGCTTTGATGCTGTTACTTGCCTGCTCAGTGTCCTTCAGTAACTTCCTACTAATGGCAGTTCAAAGTCATAACTCCTTACTCTGGCACTAGAGGTTGTCTATAGTCCGACCATGGCACAAAAGTCTAGTCTGAGCTTTAAATGCGTTACAAAATATTTAGTGTATGGTAGTTAAAACATGGATTTTAGTGTGAAAAAGATCTGCATTTTAGTTCTAAATCTGTCATTTCCTGAAGATGTGACCTTGTACAATTCATTTGCCATTATGAGCCTCAGCTTCTTCATTTTGAAAATGGGAATGATGACTGCATTACTTTGATTCCTTCCTTCAGTGTATGTGTGATGGGTGCCTACTATGTGCTAGGCACTTCTCCGGGTACTGGGATAAATCAGTTAACAGAATAGACAAAATTCTCATGGAGCTTGCATGCTAGTGGGGAGAGTAGACAATAAATAGAATAAATGAATAAGAAACCTATAGAGTATTCTAAAAGGTAAAGTACTGTGAAAAATGTAGGTGAGTATCAAGAATTGGGAGGAGGTCTTGGTGAAGAGGAAGGATGGAAATCGGTCTTGGAACAATTGAGATATTCTTCCTCCCTTGCTTTCCAGAAATCATAGAGCTCTCAGAAAAATTCAGATTTTTGAGATAAAACTGATTCAAGCTTCCTATTACTTGTTTTGTCAGAAGGTCCTAGGAAATTGTAGTTATGTGTAAGGAAAAGAAGTTGGTTTTGACAGTTTAATATTCCTAGGCCTTTATAATGTAAAATAACCTAGATGAAGAAGTGAATTTTTTTTCTTACATGATGAATGAGAGACATTCAGAATTCTTGATTAGCATATTGTATGGATATCACCTTTAGAATAGATAATATTTTATACCATTCTATGCTTTGCATATGACTGTCATTGTTGTTTTCCTTTTGTTTGTGTATAAATGCACAAATCAGGTAAGGGAAATGGAGAATTTGGGCAATGTATTTATTCTGAATTTAAATTCAAGGCAATATACATCTTCATGATATTATTGGTTTTCTTCTGATTTTATGTCATGGCATTCCTTGGCAGTAGACTAAAACCCAAATTCTTATTGAATGCCTTGAAGTCTGTGAATCATTGGTTAACACTGGATGCATATCAGATTCACTGGAGGGCTGAAAAACCAATGCTTGTGTTTGAACACCACTTCCCCTCTCTCTGCTGATATAATTGGTCTCTCAAGGACCCCAAGCATTGGTGCTTTCTAAAATTCCTCAGATGCTTTAAGATGCAACCTGGCAAGAGAACCATTGATTTAAGTGATCTAGCCCTGCCTTTCTCTCCGTAACTTAACCTTTCTCTGGTCACAGGCCTTGTTTCCATTCCTCCACATTGCTAATTGTACACTTACCTCAGGGTCTTTGCGTTTTCTACTTTACTCAAAATGCTTTCTCCCAGATGTGTTCATTTAACATTTCAACAAATATTTATCGATCACCTCCTCACCCTACTATGGATAAAACTGAAATAAAATAAAATAAAATAAAATAAAATAAAATAAGTCCCTCTTAGCTTGGCTACTGGCTTCTTTTTCATTAAAGGATTCAGTTTAAATATCAGATTCTGGCACGCTTTCCCTATTTCAGCTGAAATAGCTACTCCTTAGCTATTCTCTATGTCCTTACCCTACCCTGTTTTAATTTCATGGCCCTTATCTTATTATGTATTCTGGATTTGTCTTATCTATTGTTTCTCCCACCTATGGAACTATGATGATGAAAATTTTGTGTTTCATTCAAAATTTCATTCTCAGTGCTTAGAATAGTATTCTGTAGTTTTGGAACATCATAGGTACTCAATAATTAATTAATTAATCAACACTCCAATGTAAAGAATACGGGCTCTGCTGTTACTAAAATGAATCTCATTTACCATGAAGCTATTGGAGCATAAGCTTTAGGATCCCATATGATCAGGAACCATTTTCAATTTTGTATTTTTTGTAACAAGATCCCCCCCAAAATAATAAGTTTCAGGCCTCATAAAACATGGATGTCTCCTATATCTAAACTAAATTTTCTTCTAAGCTAATCAGGTATTAATTTATCAGAAGAATATTTTTATTGCTTTAGATAAATAAGTAAAATAATTTTGCTGTGAAGAACAGGCTGTGTTGGAATCATGTGAGCTGAGTGAGTAAAACATTTGGAACTAATAGTAAATGAGAAAAAGCTTGTTTTGGAAAACAAGAGGAATTCATTTTAGCTTTTATTGCAGAAACAGATTTTTCTTTTAATCTTCTGCATTGGGCCATTTACAATAAGTTACATAATAAATATATTTATTTCCATACTATTAAGTAATTAATTGTTGCAGAACATTTGATGTTTACATTTTTAAGAGCATTTTTGATAAAAAATGAGTAACATGAAAATATATGATTAACAATCTTCAATGCTCGATTGAAAGTGGCATGAAATTAGACTTAAAAAATTTTTTTTGATTTGAAAGTACATTTAAAATAGGGTGCCTGGGTGGCTCAGATGGTTAAGCATCTGCCTTCGGCTCAGGTCATGATCCCAGGGTCCTGGGATCGAGTCCCACATCGGGCTCCCGGCTCAGCAGGGAGCCTGCTTCTCCCTCTGACCCTCTCCCCTCTCATGCTGTTTCTCTCGCTCGCTCTCTAAAAAATAAATAAAAATCTTAAAAAAAAAAAAGAAAGTACATTTAAAATAAATTAGATCCATCCATGTCGCACAGACCTATACCTCTGAAACAAATAATACATTATATGTTAAAAAAAAAAAAAAGAAGATAGTAGGAAGGGGAAAATGAAGGGGGGGAATCGGAGGGGGAGATGAACCATGAGATACTGTGGACTCTGAGGAACAAACTGAGGGTTCTAGAGGGGAGTGAGAGGATGGGTTAGCCTGGTGATGGGTATTAAAGAGGGCACGTACTGAATGGAGCACTGGGTGTTATACACAAATAATGAATCATGGAACACTACATCAAAAAAAATAAATAAAAAAAAAATAGGGGCGCCTGGGTGGCTCCGTCGTCAAGCATCTGCTTTCGGCTCAGGTCATGATCCCAGGGTCCTGGAATCGAGGCCTGCATTGGGCTCCCTGTTCGGCGGGAAGCCTGCTTCTCCCTCTCCCACTCCCCCTGCTTGTGTTCCCTCTCTCGCTGCGTCTCTCTCTGTCAAATAAATAAAATCTTAAATAAAATAAAATAAAATAAAATAAATTAGAATAAAATTTTGAAATAATTCCATCTCAGTAGTAATTTTAAGGGCATATTCTTCTAAGAATTGAGGTCATGATAGCCTTAATTAAATTAACCATTTATGGGGGTGCCTGGGTGGCTCAGTCGTTAAGTGTTTGCCTTTGGCTCAGGTCATGGTCCCACGGTCCTGGGATTGAGCCCCGCATCGGGCTTCCTGCTCGGCGGGAAGCCCGCTTCTCCCTCTCCCACTTCCTCTGCTTATGTTCCCTCTCTCGCTGTGTCTCTCTGTCAAATAAATAAAATCTTTAAAAAATAAAAACAAAATTATCCATTTATGTTTAAGTTCTTTTAAACATTGCTCTTGTCAATTTGAGGGGATATTTTTCTTTGAAAAAGCCTTGGAAACAAGTAATGTGTTTGAAATGAAATCTCAGAGTAGTAAGCTGTTATTCAACGCCTTCATAATTTGACTTAAATACTCCTTTCCAACTATTGCTTCCCCAGGGAGAGAGTGCTACTGGCTGTTCTTCAAAATACAGATGATTCTTTCCTGCATTGTAGATTTGCTCATGCTATTTTATATCTCT
This sequence comes from Mirounga leonina, assembly GCF_011800145.1. Taxonomy (NCBI): domain Eukaryota; kingdom Metazoa; phylum Chordata; class Mammalia; order Carnivora; family Phocidae; genus Mirounga; species Mirounga leonina. The sequence goes on along the minus strand of NW_023270377.1, from coordinate 75,060,434 downwards.
AGACTCACCTTACTTCGCAAAGTGTGGCCCTTAATACCAACAGCATTGGCATCACCTTGGAGCATTGTAGAAAAATGCCGAATTTTAGGTCCCACCCAAATCAACGGAATCAGAATCTCTGTATTAATGAGATTCCCCGGTTATTCATATGCACACTAAAAATGTAGAAGTAGGTCCAATTTTTCAGATTCTTTTTTTTTTTTTTAAAGATTTTATTTATTTATTTGACAGAAAGAGACACAGGGAGAGAAGCACAAGTAGAGGGAGTGGGAGAAGCAGGCTTCCTGCAGAGCAGGGCTCCCGATGCGGGGCTTGATCCCAGGACCCTGGGATTATGACCTGAGCCGAAGGCAGACATTTAACTACTGAGCCACCCAGGCGCCCCCAGTTTTTGAGATTCTAATTTTTCTTCACACTCATACCTCTATCTCTTGATGTCTTCCCTGAATCCTCCAGAGAAATATGATGTCTCAAACCGGGAGGGTATTGCATTTTTAAAAATGTTGCCTTTAATTATTATTATTTGTGTACAAGCTTCTTCCTTAAGGATACTATTCATGCCTAAACCATCCCCTAAGTAAATGGATTTCATGGATCTTCCAAACATGTTTTGTTAAGTAGTTATATCCATGCTTCCCTGAACATTACAAATGGAGTACTGAATTAATGCAAACTAAATTTCTCTGAGGTAAGAAGACAGATTATTGTCTGTAAGATCCCTAAGCTATTATTTAATTGCTGGCATTGCTGGGTCTCAGAGTCAGAAACTTTCTGTCTTCTCCCTCTAAAATGGTGGCGGAGGGAAGGAAAGCTGAAGAAGCTCCCTACATTTTTCTGAATGGCTGAGACCCTGCCAGTTAGGCCTGCATTATCATCTCTGCTTGCATTGAGGTAGCCTGAGTGTGAACTCCTTCTTTTCTTCCTTGCTTTGTGTGACCTTTAGCAGGTATCTTAGCTTTCTAAGTCTTCGTTTCCTCATCTGTTAAATGAGGGTAATGACAATACAGTAACAATACCTACTTCATAGGCTTATCATTAGGATTAAGTTATATCTGCAGAAACTTTTGCATAGTTCTTAGCATATAATGAACACTGAAATAACTATTATTGGTATTATTATTATTATTATTTTGTTATTTTAAATCTAGGTTGATTTAGTGTACCTAAAGGAAGCACATACAAAATTTCTTAAAATTAAATTATTTAATTTATATTTACCTTTAATAAACTGCCCCAAATCAATAGTTTTGAACTTTAAATATGGATATTTTCATGAATCTTGTCAGTAATTCAGCTAGCCACACTTATTTAAATGGTTTGCCAGGTTGCTGAGGGGCATAGGATCAAAAATTAATGTAGCAGTAAAGGTTTCCTTGCTTTTGAACAGATCAATATCTGTAAGTGAACCAGAGGCACTTACAGCTAAATATCCAGGGATAAATTAAAAATAGATTCACTGTGGTTAGATGGAGTTAGGGATCTAAGATTATGGTCTCTGCCAAAACTTAGTGATCCAAATACATGTTCCTCTTCTGCTATCCTCCCTTTCTGTAATGCTTGTCAATTTCATTAGGCCTTGATATGCCTGGATGCTCAAAAGGAAATTGAAGAGTTGAGCTCTTCAATCAGTAATAGCTTTGAAAATACAAATCAAATCATAATCATTCTCTAAAGGAATCTTTTACAGAACATATGTTGTTCTGTATACATGTATGTTTGTATAAAACAACCTACACACAAATAAATGTTTTGTATAGGTGATTCTAGACATTCGTCAACCTCATTAAAGGTATAACTAAGCTGAAAAAATAGAGAAGAGCAATTTCAGAATCTAAAATTAGAACTGATCTGCTTCTTAAATCTGCTCAAAAGTCTATGAAAATCAGATGGAAGGTAGGTCACATTTTTACCCAGATTCCAGAGTATCACTTACTAACTCAACTGATAGATACTCATTGAGCTCTGTTCTGTACAAGACATTATAATATGTGCTGAGATATAAATGTGAGCCAGAGAGTCCAGCCAATATGGAACATAAACTTTAAAAATAGAATTGCATGTTGATTTACAATTATGAAGTTTCCAATCCCAAATGATATGACAGCATGTAAATGGTGACCTAATCTTTCTGTTCCAAGGCCCTGGGGCAAGGAAGAACTACCAGATTTGAGGGACTGAGAAAATGCTAATAATTGCTGGAGGACAGAGGCCAAGGAAGCTAATGGTGTGGTCAAATCATTCTAGGCTATGTTGAGTGTTGCTTTTAATTCTAAAGGCAATGGGACACCACAGAAGGATTTTAAACAGGGAAGCCCAAAGGTCATAACTAACTGCCATGTGAAAAAATAGATTAAGAAAACCTGAAAAGTGGGTGGGAGGGAGGACCTGTGGGAAGGTTACTGCAGTAGATTGAAAAATGACATAATGGTAGCTTGAACCAGTTTAGTGGCAGCAGAGATGGAGAATAGGAAGAGTAGATGGGTCTGAGAAAGAAAGATTTAAGAAGAGTAGTGGGCTTAGCTTAGAGACAGTTGGAGATTGGGGATAAGTGAGAAGGGAGGTGACTAAGATGATTCCAGGTTTCCTGCTTGAGCTATTGCATAGATGAGAGTGATCTTTGCTAAGAAAATGAGTTTAATCTTGGGTATGTTGCCCTTGAGTTGCCCTTGGGAGATTCATGTAAAAATGTTGAGTAGGCAACTAGATACATGTTTCTGAAGCTTAGAGAACCACGAGGTAATTTTAAAATTTGAAAACTATCATTTTAAGGCAAATGAAAGGAATTACTTCTGCACTAATCATATAAACCTAGGAAACTTGTCATCTTACCTTTCTTGAAAATGTTAAAAATAGAAGTAGAATTGCTCAGGATTTAGATGCATGCAGTGGTTTGCAAGCTTTGTTTCTCAGAGTCCTAAGGTATCATGAAGGAGCCTCAGAGCATCCTATGTACTGAGGAGGTGGCCCTTAACCTCCTTTTCATGGAAAGGAGCTCTCTTTTTTTCTACTACATAAGCTGCGATTTCAAATTATATTTTACTTTTAAAAGGATTCATTTTTTAAATTAAAAGTATCTACATCTATGAATGCTAATTCTCTGATACATTAATAAAGAATAGCGAGGGATCTGAGTTCACATAGGACAGACAACTACTCATACTTATCTTCCAGACTAAATATTGGATTGGAAGGACTGTTTGGTTCTTATGCAAAATTATTTTTATCTCTATGATATATTTGAAAGATAATTTTCAGAAACAAAAGGGTAAAAGTTGCTTCAATCCACAGTTTTATATTGTGAGTTTTGCCATGTCACCTGAGATCAGCAACTGGCTGAACCAGTATTTCCTTTCAGCTTGCAGACTTTTACCAGTTGCTGGGAACACAGACTAGTGGTCCATTTCCAATATTTCTCTGATTGAGATGGAATAGACTGAGATATAGTTTGTCTTGATAGTCACTTTTTCTGTAGTCTTATTACTAATTTACTGTATATTTTATCATATCTATTGCTGTAATGTCATTTTCAGGATTAGGGAGTGCTGTTGCCCTTTTTCTTGCTATGAAGGACAAATAATTACCACACACAGAATGCCCTTGTACTACAGGAACTGAAAAGGTATAATTTCAGCTTTCTGATGCTGTTTCAGACTGACACTCAGCTGTAACAAATGTGTGCTGAGAGAAATTAACATTTTTTTTTCTCATATTTCACTACAACCCACAGGAACAAACACAGTTCCAACATTGATCGTTTTAGGCCAGTGAAACGTTAAGAATCCAAGTGCCAGGCTCAGAGAGAAGTTATACTGTGGAATTAAACTTTATGATCCATTTGCAAGGATTAAAACGCATTTGGCTCATCTTAGTAAGTAAATACTGCTAAATATATTTAAATATTGATCTGTTTTCAGTGGAAGGATTAAATGGATTTCAAAATGTGGAGGTTATAAATGTATGCAAAGCATTTTCTACTGTGTTACAAATCCTGTGCCATTTCACTTTACTAGTCTGTAAATAAGTTGCTGATAACTGCAAATTCTGTTGTAAGTTATAGCCATCATCTGTCACCAAGTTTGTATGTGGAAGACAGGGATAGATTAGTTTCTGCATAGCATCTCTCAGTGTAGATAGCTACTTCCTTTTGTGGGTGAGAAGCTTAACTACCTTTAGCAGGTAATATAGGGCCTATTCTAAGATTCACTCTGTATTTCCCTTACCAAGTGGCATGACGCTATAACTTCTACCTTTACTTTCAGAAATATGATGAATGATCTGAACCAATCATCATGTTTCATTTCATTTTTCAAAATAATTTGCACATGATCATATAAATATAACTTTATACAAAAAACACAAAACAAAACAGATGACAGTTGTTTTTAATCTGCCTGGAGGAAAAAAAAAACTGTGTATTAATAAAAGTTTAGTATTTTCTGTACCAGAGTGCTGAGAATATTTCAGGTACTAGATGGTGAGAATTTTTTTTTTTTTTTTTTTTTTTTTTTTTTTGTGAGAGAGAATGAGAGACAGAGAGCACGAGAGGGAGGAGGGTCAGAGGGAGAAGCAGACTCCCCGCCGAGCAGGGAGCCCGATGCGGGACTCGATCCCGGGACTCCAGGATCATGACCTGAGCCGAAGGCAGTCGCTCAACCGACTGAGCCACCCAGGCGCCCGATGGTGAGAATTTTTGTTAGGATTTGAAGAGGGGGAAAAAAAAACAAGACTAAATTTACTGAAAGGAGAACTATGTTTATCTGGAAAAAATTTCAGTGAAAATTAGATATGTTTTATAAAGTTAATTTTTCAGAAACATGAAAGCAAACTTGATGTAAGCAGTTCTATTCATAAACTAATTTTCTCTGTTATGTAGATAGTGAAATTTGGTATCAACAGCGTGTAGTGAAATTTGATATCAGCAGCATGTAGTGAAATTTGTTACAGCTTCTTCAATTCTTACTATATATATATTTTAATAAATACAAGTGTTACTTTAGTCTTTACCAGTTCTGAGCTGGAGTAGAACTTCCAAATAAATCTGATGCAGCTTATTATAGTAGTTTAGAGAATATAATTATTTATGGCATTGGAATGTTTTGTCCAATTAAATAATTTTAAATGAGAAAATAGTTTTCTTTTTTTCTTTTCTTTTAAAAAGTATCTAAGTAATTTCTTGTTAAGAAATTAAAGTTGAGGGGCACCTGGGTGGCTCAGATGGTTAAGTGTCTGCCTTCGGCTCAGGTCATGATCTCCAGGTCCTGGGATCGAGCCCCGCATCCGGCTCCCTGCTTAGCAGGGAGTCTGCTTTTCCCTCTTCCTCTGCCTCTCCCCACTGCTCCTACTGTCTCTTTCTGTCTGTATCTCTCTGTCTCAAATGAATAAATAAAAAATTCTTTAAAAAAAAAAGAAATTAAAGTTGAGGTAAGTGTTAACCAGGCTAATACAGGTATTTATTTATAAACCCTGTAAGTATTGGAAACTACTACTTAGAATACACATTTAAAATAATATAATTTAATTCTCTTCCTCCTCTTCTCTCCATTTATTTTTAGGGTTGGTTAAGGTTGTTTGATAAACTTGGTCTGTGACTGAACACTGAAGTGTTCAGTGGATGGTTTATGTTCACAGTAATGAAAGATTTAGGCTTCAAACATTCTCTCAAACTGATTTCTAAATATGACAAACTGAAATGAGATTTTATTTGCATAATAAAGTAATAAGAAAGCATTTGAGTGTCATTTGTTTCACTGCAACCCTTTATGTCTTTGGCATTCTATTTTAATTTTTAACACTCACGTAACATGCGGCAGTGTATATGGTCTAAATGAACATATTTCATTCTGTGCCCTTTGTAGTGTGACATACTGGCATTTTCCAGAAAGGTGGTGTCACTTACCTTGTTCCCTTTAGAGAAAATGTGGTGCTTCTTCCTAAAGGAAAGGAAAGAGAATGTGAGGATAAAACAGGTAATATTTAATTGTATCACAGAACTGCAATAAATTTTATTGGTTAGCTTAAGGAAATATCTTTCATATGTGATTATATCTGTCATCTTTAATTTTAAAGTTTTATTTTTTACAATAAAATGCTTTTTTTTTTTAAGATTTTATTTATTTATTTGACAGAGAGAGAGATAGCGAGAGCAGGAACACAAGCAGGGGGAGTGGGAGAGTGAGAAGCAGGCTTCCTGCCGAGCAGGGAGCCCGATGTGGGACTCGATCCCAGGACCCTGGGATCGTGACCTGAGCCAAAGGCAGACGCTTAACGACTGAGCCACCCAGGCACCCACAATAAAATGCTTCTTAAAGGAAATCCATTCGATGCTGATTTTTGTTTTAGGAGCTACAGCTTTAAAAGTTTATTGAAATACTTAATTTTAGGAGCTACAGCTTTAAAAGTTTAATGAAATACTTAATTCTTAAACTGTACTGTGGTCAGAGATGATTACTAATAATGTAATGCTTTCATTGAGTTCCCATGTTGTCGGATTTTTGTGGAATTTGGAAGGAGAAAAAATAGAGGACAGGTTTATGAAAACCTTAAATTATTTTTGTAATTGACCACTTGGATCATCAGTAATAGTTCTGATGTGGAACACAACCACTATGTGTGCAGTTTCACCTAGATACTTGGAAGTGTATTTGGAGGCTAGTGTAATAAAGGATATTATTCTAGCTCCAGAAGACTTGGATATACTAACAGCACATAGAGAAATTAACATTCACATATAGCTGAAAAGTGAAACTTAGAGAAATAGTTACCTTTAATGTTACCCAAATATTATTAGTAATATTATTAATACTAACGTTAATATTACTAATACATTAATATTACTATTACCTTTAATAATATTTTAATTTTGTTATTGGAATTGCATAAATTCAAACCTTTATTTTCATGAAATGTATCACAATCATTTTTTAAGCCAAATGGTGAGTTTCTCTCCATTCACTTTTTTTGTTTAATCAGCTTTATTGAAATGTAATTTGTAAACAGTTACATTCACCAGTTTTTATGGTGCATTATGATGATTTTTGACAAATGTATACAGTTGTATAATCACCAACGTGATCTTCTCCCCTCAGCCCCTGGAAACACTGATCTGGTTTTTGTAACTGTAGTTCATTGTCTAACATATCACTGATGCTTCTGTTTGCATTTTTAGTTTTTTTTTTTTTCCTTTGCTTTATTTTATTTTATTTTATTTTTAAAGATTTTATTTATTTATTTATTTGAGAGAGAGAGAGAGAGAAACAGCATGAGAGGGGATAGGGTCCGAGGGAGAAGCTCAGCAGGGAGCCTGATGCAGGACTTGATCCAGGGACTCCAGGATCATGACCTGAGCCGAAGGCAGTCGCTTAACCAACTGAGCCACCCAGGCGCCCTCCTTTGCTTTATTTTTGATAGTGTTCATCACTATTAAGTTCACTGCTCTTATATTCTGCAGTATTGAATCTACTGTTAATTTTACCCAGTTCCATTGTCCACTTCTATAAGGACTTATGTAATAAAATATGCATAATTTTTCAATTGGCTATTCAAGATAAAATCCTGCCTTTGATGTTTGAACTTAGAGTCTTTCATCTGCAAAATGGAAAAATAATTATGTGTGCCTCATAGGATTAAATTCAATTATCTAAGTATAGCCCTTAACAGTAGATGGTAAGCTCTAAATGAGTACTAGCTGTTATTTTTATTATAACTTAGTCTTCATGACTTATTAAATGCCAATTCTTAAGTAATTAAATATGCTCATTATTTCTAGTTCTCAGCAAAGAGCATCACTTTCCTAGGAAAAATGACTCTTGCTTCCTTCTTAACTTCTTTTCCTTACAAAGTAAGTTCAAAGGACAGTTTTTTTGGAGTCCTCCTGACAGCATCCTGCCTAGACTCCTTTTCTCACCTTCATCCATACAGTATACCTTCTCCATTGGTAGTTGAGTTGTGTGAAGAATTCCTTTCCTGTTTCTTGCTATTCCTCTTTTACATCGATTTTTACATGAGAATTAGATTTATTTATGAATTTTTCTTTGGACTGGGAGCTTATTTTATTTGTTGTATTTTCAGCACCAAACACAGTATCTTGCATAGTAGTTACTTAATATTGAAGGGCAATATACAAAATGATAAACAAGTTCTAGAAAAAACAATTAACTTTTGCGTGTGTCATTTTCATGTTAGCAGTTTTATGGGCTATATCAGCTTCACACATTGATGTCCTTCCCTCTCACCTATCTTAGCTAACTGTAGAATACAAAGATTTTACCCCAGCAACTACTTGATAATACATGAAAACATGTCCTGACCAAATGTCTCCAGAAGGCTTCCAGGCCTGTTTTGCCCAATGCATTTCCTTGTTTCATTATTTATTAAAATGCTACTCAGGAAGGTGAATTTGGTGAGGGTTTGCAATGCTGCACTTTTATTGGAAATCTTTGGCTGTATCTCATTTCCTTGGTGCAAGTTGTTATGTGATCTCAGCATAGTTGTCCAGGTCAGAGCACTTTTGTCCTTTTGTGGTAGTTCTAAAACTGGCCCTTGGCCAGATTATCAAGCATTATCTACAAGTAATGTGAAATTACTAGATAGCATTTCTACTGATGAGGTACTGAAACACTGATCAGGAGCCCCTGGGAGCTGGCTTTCTCCTATTATTTGATTCTAGCAATAAAAAAGACAACTATGCCTCTGTGACTTTGCCTCTTTTCTAAATCATTACCTTATATTTGCTTTTTATAGTAAATAGTTGGCTTCCAAATATCAAAAGCTATATGTATTAATATGGAGGTTTGTTTATTCTGGAAGAGTGTCACTTAGAGATTACAATATTTTCTTTTTGACTTTGGACCTCTAAATCAGAGGAAACACATGCAATACTCAAAAATATATATTACTTATTAAAACAAAAGGGAAATATCATTAATTTTCCACATGAGATGTTCTAGTTTTAATTAGTTATAATTTATAATAATCAATGAGTACTAGAGGGTTCCTTGCTGGCTCAGTTGGTAGAGCATGAGACTCTAGAGCATAGGGTTGTGAATTCAAGCCCTATGCTGAGCAGAGAGCTTACCTGAAAAAAGAAAAGAAAGAAAGAAAGAAAGAAAGAAAGAAAGAAAGAAAGAAAGAAAGAAAGAAAGAAAGAAAAAAAAAAGAAAGAAAAAGGGAGAGAAAAAGTAAGTACTAGGACTACATCAATATATTTGATCATATAAAAAACAGCAACCAGGATTTGATAATCACACATTTGAAAATCACTAACAGGGAGATATACTTTTGGCATCCCAATTTGAATTAATGGACAGTCACAATTGTAAGGTAGCTTGGCATTTATTTTTAACCTCCCCATCCCTAAAACCTTTTATTTCAAGTTTATCTCAATCACTTGTGACTAGATTTCCATGTCAGAGTGGAAGACTTAGTGTTCTGTATTAGTATTTTGAAAAGTAAACCACCCTTTAATTGTGGAAACTTCTAAGGAGCTCAACATATTCAAGGAATTAAGGCCAAATTGGGTTTAGCCATATGGATGAAGGGTAGAATTACAAGAGACTCCTATGGAAAGTTAGGCAAGAGGCAACAAATGCAGGGTCTTCTAGCTCCTGGAGAAACTTTGGATTTTTTTCTGAAGTAGAGTGGAAGCCATTGAAAAATATGAATAATAAATAGAGGAGGGGCATGAGAGGGAAATAACATTATTAGATTTGCATTGAAAAAAATCTCATTGTGGATATTATTTGGCAAGTAGTTTAGAGGGAAGGAAGAGGAGAAGCATGAGGACCAATAACTAGTCTATTGCAGTAGTCCAAGGGGAGAGAGGAAGAGGGTTTGAACTTAGGAAGAGGAAATGGAGATGGGGAGAAATGCATGGAGTTGAGATACATTTATCCATTGAATGAACATGTCTTGTTAATATATTGGATCTGAAAGATGAAGGAGTGGGAAGAATCATGATGAGGTCTAGAACTCTGGCCAAAGCAGTGTATAAATGCTGAGGTCATTTACTTAAAATTGGACAAGGCAATGGGGAGAGGAATTGTTTGGGAATAGAAAGAAAGGGGGTTCTTGTGAAACCAGGGCTTGGTGTTAGCTATTAGATTTGAGAGGTTCATAATCCATCTTATTAGAGTTGTTAGGTAAGTGATTGAAAATTAGTCTAGGCTCAGGGAATAGGAACTTTGCTGCCTCTACCTTGGAAATAAAACAAATACTTAGCAAGAAAAAGGTATCTGTCCAAGCACTAAAGAGGGCAAATATTATTAGATCCAACCCTTGTGTTGAAAGACCTTACACTTTAATTGGAGAGATCAAATGCATATACACATGTTTAAATGTCCCAGGATTGAGCCTATTCTTACGCTTATTATAAGGATTTGGTCATGTTAGCTTATGCCAGAGCAGGACAAAGGGATTATATCCTGCAAACTATCTTTGGAAGAATTTTACTCCTATGTTGAAAGGAGACCTCATAGACAATCATAGGAATAGGATTTGCCCCTTAATTTCCTGGGCATGATATTAGATGGAATGGAACTCACCTGAGCTTCAGGATACTTGACTTAAAAGCAATGAAAATATATTCTTTACAGAGAAGGATGTTATGGAATCATTCATTTGTTTTTCTGACCAACTCTAATGCATGTTTTGCAACAGAATTAAATGGAAAGGATTGGTAAAATAAAAAGAATTATAATATTAAGGGCTTTACAGCAATCCATAAAGTCAGCATTAAGCTCCTTATGAATATAATGGGAAGGAGTACCATGAACCAGGAATTTAAAATATGGGTGGTACTGGAATAAAGCACTGGCAGAGTGATGTCCAAGTCAGCTGACATCATGAGTTTGTGAGGAGCAAGGATATTAATGGCCCTCCTGAGTAATATGTATCCACCCTATACTAGAAGAAAATTATAAATTTGAGACAATGGCAAGGACCTAAAGTGCTAATATTAGTAAAGGCTACATATTTTTTTAAAAAGTTGTTGAATTATTTATGTGTTAACTTTCTTACTGAACTCAGGTGACTAGTTAAAAGATAAGTATGATTTATTAATAAATCAGGAAATAATAGTGAGTAAAAAAAAGAGTAAATGCCAGAGATGGTAGTAAAAATGGATGATTCCCTGCCCCTGAGAGAGTCATCATGTTGGATTTAAATCGAAATTTAAAAAATTAGGTAATTTATGTCAAATTTGGTTAATCCTGGTCATGCCACATGCTTGCAATGATAGATAGAGGTGCAATTATGGAGTGACAATTAGTTATTATTCTTAAAACATCTTGACCAGTGCATTTGGGATATCCGAATCCTCTTCTATTGAAACTTTGCTGGGAATTTTCTAAGGAATTAATGCATAATGATTTAAAACAATGTAAAGTAATACTTTATGATGGTATATTTGGTTCTGTTGAAAACTCTATTCTTTGAATTCTTTGGCCTCAATGGTCAGAATCAGAGTACAGTGATAGATCTGCATTATATATTTCAAGCTCTAAGTAGAAACCTGAATCTCAAATCATATTCCTCTATGCTTGAAAAGGACACATCCTTTAGGGCCAAGGGAAGAAGTAGAGTGGAGAATGCTTAGTATTCGCATGATTATTTATATGCCTTCCTCTAAGGTATCAATTATTAAGTATATGTGGCCCAATTATGATGATAAAAGTCAACCCATTTAATTTTACCCTTTGGGGTAGTTGCAAGGTAGCATGGAGATGAAATGAAGAGGACTCCCTTCTCTTTGAAGCTAACTGATGGGTAGAATTTGAATATCTGAAAAAGTATTTTTGGCAAGGTAGATTGTGGGAGGAAATGTATATGAGTGTGGCAAAGCCCAGGGCAATTTTAGAGAGAGAGAGTGAATATCACAGAGAACTGTTAAGCATTTTTTCTTATCTATTCGCATACAAACTACTGCAGCAGTAAAAAGATGTGCATTCCTTTTCCTGCCCTCATATGTCTTAGGAATTTAGTGAGAAGTGTTAGGGAGTGAAAGATAGTGATTAAAGTGATGTTTTAAGGCATATTGATATGCTATCAGAACACATTTTGGACAAAGAAAATTCTAGAGGTAAATAAACTTGTTAGAAGACAGTGGTATTAGTTTTACTCTAAGAAGGATGATATTAACCTGCAGAGATGAAACAAAACAAAAAGATCCACAATATAGTGAAATATGCTCATTGAAATGGAGCAAAACATCAGAGTTTGATCTTTCTAGATCTCAAAGAGGCAACTATTGATAGCATAACTACCATTTACTAAAGGCTTCCAATGAATGCTATTACTTTATTATATATAATATATATACCTCATATATATTACATATATAAAGGCACACAGAAGTTAAATAAGTTGCTCAAGATCACGCAATTAGTAAACACTGAAGGTGACATTCTGCATGAATCAGCTATGATTTACAAAAAGATGAAGAGAAAAAGATGTAAAAAGGTGGAGTTGTCACAGAAAAGCAAGAGAGAAGATGTATTTACCAACAGTGTATTCTTGTATCATAATTTGTGTTTAGAGACCTTCCACACTTAATTATATGGATTGCCAATGTTATAATCCTAAATCTCTGTTGTATAAGGCTTACTTGTAATAAATAAATGAGTAACTAATAATGCACTTTCAGTTTCTTAGAGTAAAGGCTTTCCACACTTAATGCAAAAATGAAAATGAGTCACTAGAGGATGATAAATTTTAGAGATCCTTGTAATAAGGGAATTAGGCTCACTTAATCATATTTAAAAATATGTTTAAGAGTCTGACATGACATTCATTACATTTAGTAGTGCTCTGTTACTGTGGAGAATAAAACAAAAGAGTAGGTTTGAGAATATGGAATGATAAATATCCCAGAGCTGTGTTAGAAACAATTCTAAATGAATAATCTAATGTGGACTTCCCTAGTCATATAGCTTACAAAGCAGAACAAAAACTTTCTTCTGCAACTTTGAGCTAGTTCAGACTAGTATTTTAAAAAAATGGTGTAAAAATGGTGATAGCTATTGTCTCAACATTTGATAAGCCCAGACTGAAACACAAAATTGGCTATTAGCCTAAAGCCCAAGTGCTTTGTACGAAGAGGAAAACAACTAAAGCTAGCAAATTGACTTCCATTTGGGATGGGTGCCCAGAGTTCTAAATTCACTTGTGGGGACTTTCAAATCTCTGGGGACATATGTTCTACTGACTTTTGGGAAATGGAGCAAAGAGAAGCAGGGCAGTTTTAACAAAACCACCCTCGGAGTTTCACTCAGCAAAACCTTCTCCAAGGTACTCAGTCAGAACAAAGCATCAAATAACTTTCATAGGAACTGAAGCCATTGCTGGGAGAAGGGCAGAAAAATTCTTTCCTAATGTTGGGAATAGTGTACAACTCATTCCAAAAAAACCTTTGGCTGGAGCTGAATTGCAGTAGGACAGAGTATGTGAGAAGGAGCTGACCCTTGGCTGAGTGGAAAGGTTGGGGTGGAGAGGCCTGAGGAGAAGACCGAATAGGGAAATAGAGTGAGGGACCTGGAGTCCAGAGAATCAACCCAAATGAGATAGCTTGGGAGAAGTGAGGCTGTACTGGAGGACGTGGGCAAGACTCAGAGGAAAAAGGGTAAACTTGTCCCAAAGTCCAGGTTAGAGGGGAGTCCATGGTGGGAGAGTGTACAGAGCATTTCTCCCTCAGACGGGGCTTCCCTCTTCAAACGAAGAAGTGCTATTGAAACCTTGTTGGGCTATGTTACAAGAAGAGAAGGAATTTGGTATAGTTCATGCTATTGAGGGGATTATAAACCAGACCTATAAGCAAATAGTTACTATATAATGCATTAAACAGAGATATTGTGCAGTGGTTAAGGGGAAGGTCTTGCCTACATTTAATTCTCCTTTCTGCCATTCCTGGCAATGTTAACCTTTAGAGATTATTTAGTCTTTGGACTTCCATTTCCATTTTCTTATAAGGGGGTGATGATGTTACTAATGTTATTGGGCTGCTGTGGATCAATGTGTCGAAGATCATCAGACATGGGGACAGGATTGAACTTAATGACAAAGAAATAATGTGGAAGGCTAATGGCTTCAGCTATGTGTTTGAAATAATAGGAAAGTGGAATCACATAAATGAAATATTCATTTGATAATTGTTACCCTGTTTGGGGAAACTAGACTTTTTTTAGAGATATAATACTATCTGATTATTTTGTCCTGGAATTTGATAAATGAATGAATTAGCATTGCTATATTTTTATGTTATGCTTTCAATCTGAGTTCTTTTAAATAACTAAAATATCAACCACTTTGTTTATTTAAATATTTAGATAACACAGACTAAAAGAACATGAAATGAAGTGGTAATTGATATAGTTCAGTGTATCTTAGTATCTCATATGCATTTTTAAAATTAGTGTGCTAGGAGAATATACACTTGTTCATTTTACTATTTTCTAAGGGAAGAATTCTAGGCACAAATTGCACTTTGATGAAAACAAAAAACAATGAATGTCAGGAATGTTTAATGCTACTTAGAATGCATGTTGCAACATACATAAGTCTGTGGACACATATCTGGAATTAAAGTAGAGTAGGACCAGGTAACTTAGGACTCAATTATTCATTTTATATATAATTCATTGAAAAATGCATGTATGGATAATGTTGGATTCACCCTGAACACTGAATGATCTGCTTGTATAACTTGTTTCTGGGCTTCTAGGACCACAGAACTATATCCCTAGCAACAGTGGTAGGTGGTTCTGGATTGTGGATATCCCTTCCTATAACTCTTCTAAAAAGACAAAGTGCATTTGTAATATATTACCTTGGATTATCATTTTTACTCTGGGAAAACATTATAGTATTCTTGCTCCCCCCCCCTTATTTTAGAAGAAAAGGTAGAATAAAAAAAGCAGAAAAGACATGGCAGCAATAACTGCTGTCTGATTACTCAGGCCTATTAGGCAAATTAATTATTTTCCTTGATGCCAATAGAAGTAAACTAATTTTTATGATTGTTTTTCTTGCACATCTTATGTCTTTCCCTAATGCTCGGTTTTCTTCTATCTAAAACCTTAAAATCTTCCAAACATCTACTCTGAGAAAAAATATACTGTGAAATCAGATATGATAGAGTCTAGGGAAGCATCTAGTTGCTTAGGAAAGGTTAGTCCAAGCTTTTCTTTAGGAAATAATTTTGAGCAATTCAGAAGGTGCTATATATATGATTAATATATTTAAAATTCTTAGCAAGTATGAAAGTCAATTTATAAACATACAACAAAAAATGTAGATAATTCAAACACCAAAGTGTACAATTATTAGATATTTTAAGTTGCTATATTTAGCAACAATAGATGTTCGCTGTAAATTAAAAATCCAGTTTACACTGAATAGATGGCATAAAATTTAAAAAATGGCTATAAATTCACTAAATAAAGCAGATTAAATATTAGTATTATTTAATATACTAATAGTAAAATTAAAAGTATTCTTTTAATAGTAAAATTAACAAATGATTTCTTCCAAATTCAAATTCACTATAGAAGCCAGTATTAATATGATCAAATTCTACTAACATATTAGAAGATATGCTACAAAAATGCAAGCATTTTTGTGGCAATGCTTTTTATTTTCTTGTTTTTCAAAAAATATATGTAAGCCCACTGTGCATCCATGATCATACTTTAATTACTTAGAATAAGGAAAACTTTTTATTATTTAACTCGTATTTTCAACAAAACATTTGTTGCACTATAAATTATCTAAGATCATCTAAGAAAGTTGAAATGTTTAGTAGAATGAGCTCATATATTTCTAAATCTGATAAAAAGTATTGTCATGGATACCCCTTTGTTTAGTATAGACACATTTGAGTTATTTGCATATACAAAAGTTGTTTATCAACTTTTAAAATAGATTAGTTATAAACATTTGCATATCTATATTGGAAATTTTCCATTTTCAAGTTCATTTATATATTTAATAATTTTAAAACTCACATATTGATAATGTTTAAAATCTGTAAATCTCTTGATTTGCTTATGTGGTAAAAAAAGTTTAAACAATTTTCAACTCATTTTGATTAAAACATATTTTGTGTTTACTCTTCTAAACTTAATGCAGAGTCAGATACACAAATAAACATCAACTGCATATTCATTTGGAACCCATGAAGGGTTATATGTAAATTAATAATAATAAGGCATTGCTGTTGCCCTCAAGGAGCTTAGAGGCAACTTAGAAATATTTTCAGTTATTTCATTACTGATATTTTGATATTTTTAAGTTGTGTTGAATACAAAGTCTTGTTTTGTACTTTTGATTTTTTTCCATAGGATTATTCCTAAGGGTTACTAGTTTACTATGGAGTATCCAAATAAAGGATTCAATTTCCCTGAAATACTAAACTACTTATTGTGGACCTGACTTCATAAAATGGAGTAAATATGATACATTGAAAGATAGAGTTTAGTTCTTGATAGAACATGGAACTTAAAATAATTTGGGGTCAGCCTTTCTTACTGTTTATTGTAGACTGACCAACCACTCAGTGTTTTTATTTGCAGCTAATATCTCTGGGTCCGTAGATCAGTACTTAACCTCTGATGGTTTCATTGCCGTCAGTGACCTGCAGTCTCTCAGTTAGCTCTAATCATCCATGGGACTAAGGTTGGCAGAACAGGTATTAAAACCTTTTCACTGGTGAGGAGAATACTTTTAGCATAGATATCTTTCAAATATGTATTCTTGATTGTAAAGAGAAGAAATGTTTACACAATTCTAATAAGCAAAATACCAGGTGGCTGTTTGATCTGTAATATCAGCATTTTGCTATTATTTTATTGCTTGTAATGTTAGGAAAATATTTAATCACTAAAGAATATATTAAAGTTAGAAAGAATGGGATGACAAATTTAGTAGTTTTTAATACAGAATTTCCATAATATGTAGCTTTAGAATTCTATCAATGTGAGGGAAGTGGATCACATTCTGTGCATGTTTCACTTTTTGACCTTAGGTTTTTCTGCCTTTAAGTTTCGTGAACACTATGAGTTTTTGAATTTTGTCTTTTTCAACCATATTTAATAATTAAACTTTAAGTTTATATCATGGTTTTATTGGAAGTAATTTAAAATTGTTGGTTGGTTAAATGGATCAGTCATATTGATATTGATATACAAGCAGTAATTATCTTACATTTTAGAGGAATTATAAGCAGGATACTCCAATATTATAGTTTTGGAAGTTTGATTACTTATATCATGTTTTTTATTGGTTGTAAATTTTATTTTCAGGGTTATGCTGTTATTCTGAGTGATTTTTGGTATGTTGGAAACTTGTGTTGTTTTTTTAAAATCCCCTTTTTAAATTCCTCACTGCATAATCTGCAAGGCTGAAGTGCTAGTATCTTTGATTTATTGTTCAGTTGTCTGCGCTATGATGGAATTTATGGCCCCAAACCATCATGTGGAAATGAGAAATAACATTCAAATGTACATTCAGGCTCTGACCCTTTGCCCTTCATCCCAGAGGCCTATCCAAATATGGGGTAGGTTTATTGTCCCCTTCCTTGTCGATGAGACAGTTTATCGACTAATTCAAGGATGGGTGTAAATAAAAGGGTAAAATTTCATATATGTATTTTGATCTATTTGTCTTGTTGTTAAAATTCCTATTGCTATCAAGATGAGCTAGATAATGCTTGCCAAACTTGAGTGTGCATAAGAATCACCTGGAGAGACTCCTGGCTATCACCCCGAGATTCTGATTTGGTAGGTCTAGGAGTAGGGTGCTTTAGAATTTTCATTTTGGATAAGCTCTCAGGTGTTGCTAATGCTGCCTGTACAAGGACCATATTATGAGTAGCACTGAGGTGGATAATGTTAATTAGAGATATTAGCCGAATGTTTAAAACTTTGAGGAGAATAAGGACATTTATTAATTAGGCACCTGAAAAACTTCCACATGTTTGAATGTTACTAATTAACAGACTGTAAGGGTGCAAATTTGGTGGCAATTATGCTGAACATCTATTTTGTTCCATAAAATTTTTACGTTAGAATAATTCTGTGAGATTCTTAATTCCCAAAGCTCATTGAAAGAGTTTAAGCCTCAAAATGGAAACTGCTTCCATTAATGATCACTTATTAGAAAAATAATAACATACAAATTACAGGTTATTTTAAAGAGGACATTTTCAAAAATATAATTTCTGATGCATATATTAAAATTTTTGCTTAAAGTCATTGGTGATGTATTGTCAATAAAAATTACATTTAAGTAGAATGATTAACATTAAAAGCTGACTTTTAAAATTTATTTTCTAATTAATTCTTCACAGATTTTAATGATTAAAAAAAAAGTTAACTTTCTTTCAAACTAAACCAGTTGCTAGCTTATTACTGTTGTGCTGTATCTTATAAATTTTCTGTTTGTGAATAAAATCTCATAAACTACCAGAGATTCAATTTTGGTTTCCAGTAATGGTAGACCTGCTTGTTGCGGATTAGCATTCCTCATAAGAACAACCAGAAAACCTGGATGCTATTTTTAAAAATAAAATGAAAATAAATTTAAAATACCCCACAGCGAACATGTGTTTGAAAGTCAAATAGTTACCAAGGTAGGGAGCACATAAAGGGTCAAGGATCCTGGAAAGAAGGGAAGCGGAGATTGGAATCCAACATTCTGCACAGATTTATTTTTCTGGTAACCACCAATTTGCAAGTGAGAGTTAACTGGTTAAGAAGCCAAGCAGAGCTTCTGATAGTTTTCTAGGGTGATGGTGTGTACCAAGGAGGAGCTGTGGTAAATACCCAGGCTTTCATTTGATAGCACTAAAGGGCTACATATTGGATATAGGGATCTGATAGAATTCTAAGCCGATGCCCCAATACTGGGGTCAGCAGAATTCTGAGATGGCCCTCAATCACCCATATCCATGTATCATCCCTTCCTCTTGAGTGTTGGAGGACCTCAGAATATGATAGGATATCATGCTGTGATTAGATTCAACTCTGTGACAAAGGTGAAGGGATTTTGCAGATTATTTTGAGTTAATCACAAAGGAGGTTATCATAGGTAAGCTGACTAATTAGGTAATTTCTTAAAAGAGTGACTGGGCTCTTTCTAATAAGAGAGATTCTCTTACTGGCCTTGCAGTACTAGGCAACTATTGTATGAGAGGGCCCTGTGGTCTCTAGAAGTTGAGAGTAGCCCCTGGCTGACAGCCAGCAAAGAAACAGAGACCTCATTCCTGTAACTACAGGGAACTGGAGTTTGTGAACAATCATGTGAGCTTACTACAGAAAGGAACATGGCCTGGCCAACACCTTGATTTCAGCCTCATGAGACCCTGAACAGATGGCATAGCCAAGCTGTGCTTGGGCTACTGACCCATGGAAACTGTGAGAATCCTCAGTAGTACTAATGAAAGGTTTTGGTTGGGAAACTTGAATAGTTCCTTTCATTTCTAAACATTATATTCCCAAATTGTGTTAGTATCATATTCTGAATCGAGTGTTTTAGAATTGACTCTGTATGACATGTTCTTTGTTTCATTGAAAAGGATTTTATGTAACTAGGAAAAGCGCTGCAAGAATATTCACCAAATTCTTAATATTTAATGTTTAGTAACTACAGTAGGATTAGGAGTTGGTGGATGGGAGTAAGAGAAGGGAACTTTAATATTTTCTTTATGCACTTATATACTTTTGATTTTTTTTGTGTGTGGAAAGAATGCTTACTCTTCACTTTCTTGCACCCTGATATCAACTTTGATCTAATAGTACAATGCACCAGGGTCAAAAATTATTTCCATGTGCAGTCTTGAGGAAGTCCATTACCAACTATAGCCTCATCTAAACTTACTGCTAGTGGGGAATCCTTTCTATATTCAGTGAAAAAATAGACTGCTCATGTACCCACTCCTTCCTGATATCCACTACTTCCTTGGTGCTTCCCAATTACACCCATGTTCTTCAAATTTTGGTCTCTGGATGTCCAACCTCAGTTTATAACTTACTTCATTACGCTTTACTAGAATCTCATTATAGTTGGTAGGGTCATCCAAAATCTTTCTCTCTCTTAAGACAGGGAATCAAATCAGATCATTCAGCTTTCCTTTAAGGGCATTTGGGGTATCCATTATCTCACAACTTAATATCACATTCTTTTCCTATCTGACCTTATAATGATTTCTTCCTATTTGGGGTCAATTTTCTAGTTGCTTTTACTGCAACTTTTTATCTTTCTGACAGTTCTCTATATCTATCTGACTCTAAATATACCAATAGAAAAACATATAATTTCCTTTTATTGACATATATATGAAATAGAAAATAAAAACAAAACAGAACATGTGCTATCTACAGATAAATATGTATCCAATCTTTATAGATAAATATCCACTTAACAGAGGAAACAAGGCCTTATACATGTCAGCACAAGGAATAAAGGAAACTGATAGTTACTGCTTTTCCAAAATCAGAGTTTGAAGTACTTCAGTTCTTTAATATTTGCTACAGTAACTTAAAATATAAATTTTTGCCACGAGAATAAATCTAGTTTAGCAGATTTAAGCAGTTTTAGTTTTAGGTCATGAGTGGAGAGTATGAGAAAAAATAAAATAAAACTAGTTACTTCCTGATACTAAATAAGACAAAGGCAGGGCTTCATTGATGAATTTTCAAGAAAATTCTTTTGCAGAAGTAGATGTTTCTGATCGATAAATACGATTCTATATCATTTATGTCAATAAGAGGTGTCTGGTACATTGTGGCTGGTGAATCACCACGTCTTCTTTTCCTTAGCCATCTCTCTTGCGGTTTTCCCGCATTTCTTTGGGAGAAAACACAGCTCACCATGAGCAACTTTTCTTCTATTTTTCTGGATTTTAAACACTATTTTTCCTTTTTTCCCTTGGAAATATGTATTACCGATTACACTGCCTTCTCTTACATTGGGTACTCTAAGGCTTGGAGGAAATGAACAAAAGCTTAAATTTAAAAAAGACAGTATCTATGGGAGGATTTTATTTTCAGATATTTTGAATGTTCCTAGTTGTAATCAATTTTTTCCTCCAATATTTAGCCTATTAGTGCCCTGATTTTGTACTCTCCTACCTGAAAAAGAAATCCTATATTATTTCTTTAAATTTTTAAATCTCTGTAGTCCCCTAACATTTTATGTAACAAAAAACAATTACCTGTAAGCAATTGAACGCTGATGTGAAAATCTGAAGGTTTAGGTGCCGTGGCCAACAGAGGTGCCAGCCAAAATGAAACTAATCAGTATCTGCTTGTTCTAGGCAATTTACCAGCATAGATGATGGTAGCAAATTAGATTATTCTTTGGCTTAATATATATATATTAATGATGCATAATTATATGTGTTCCACTCTGGGCAAACACCTGACCAAATGACATGGACCATTTTAGAAACATGTGCCCTTGATTGATAAGGGTGTGGGAATATTTAATATTATAACTGTGAGTTAGTTTAATACATTCTAAATGATTTTAGATGGCTCCCTCTCTGTTTACTATGAGAGGTTGATCTTACTTTTCAGAATTGGAAGTTGGGACAAAGTGAACAAAAGGGAAGTTCAGTGTGTTTGTTGAGTATAAAATTAGAGTATTGGATCAGTCATTTATAAGTATGGAGGCAAGTTTTACAGATTCAATTTTTGAAACTTTAGTTTTGACGATTAGCCTCCTTGAAAGAGATTGGGCAGATTTTCTTTGGGTCAGACCCTTAAATCGACAAATCAAGCCAGCCAGATAATTCGAATGGCTTATATGAAACAACCAGAAAACTGAGTAAGAATAATACTTTTTACTTCTAAATGATAAGCAATCAACATTTGGATGCTAAAAGGTGTGATGTAGATGCTCATTATTGAAAGGAAAGTGCTGTTAGTCAAGGGGAAGTTTTTCTTAAGATGTGGGAACTTAAGAAGGAAGTATATGGAATTAATAAGAATTTTCTGAGAGTGTGGGTAGGAAAGAGAGTACAAACAGAGACTTGGAGAAGGTGTAACATATGTGAGCAGAAAGGAGCTTACTCTTCCCGGCAGGATTATCATATAGATACAAAGATTATTGAGGAATCCATGATCTTGGGCAGAACAAAGAACAGTATATCCGTAGGTAGCTTGATACCCCAAGAAGAACACTGGACTAGGAATCTAGGGACCTTCTTTTTTCATCTACAAAATGGAAATTGTTGATTCTGCTTATTCTGACAAATATGAAATTTGTGAGTGTATTTTATTTTTTATTATTTTTTTGAATTTTTAAATTTTATTATGTTACGTTAATCACCATACATTACATCATTAGTTTTTGATGTAGTGTATTTTAAATTGTAAGTTATTAAATGTTATAATTGCTATTAAGTGTATATTAACTATAAAGTGAAATTATATCCACATATACTTTTCACTTATCCATATGTGTAGGAATGGGGAGTATGAAAGTACTAGCTTTGGAGCCATACTATATTCATTGGTTTTTAAAAAACTATCAAAAGCGGGCGCCTGGGTGGCTCAGTTGGTTAAGCGACTGCCTTCGGCTCAGGTCATGATCCTGGAGTCCCGGGTTTGAGTCCCGCATCGGGCTCCCTGCTCTGCGGGGAGCCTACTTCTCCCTCTCCCACTCCCCGTTTGTGTTCCCTCTCTCGCTGTGTCTTTCTCTGTCAAATAAATAAATAAAATCTTTAAAAAAAAAATAAAAAATAAATAAATAAAAATAAAAAACTATCAAAAGCCATTCTCTTATTAAATAAACGATTGCTATGACATTACAATATAAACTAAAGAACTCTGTCTTTGGAAATTACTCAACAGGTACACTACTTTAGTCCTTATTTAAAATTTTGTTATTTATAAATCACTAAGGTATTATTTATAATAGTAACATTCAGAAATCTACATAGTTTCCAAGTAACTTGGGAAGTCTGTAACGTCCAGTTTTTTTATTGCCTGAACACACAAAAATTAATTTGCCCTAGTTGATGGACAAAAATATTCAGATTTCTCTGTCAAACATGAGCAAAACCTCAGCCCTTCTCTGAAATACAGAGTTAACTTTTCTTCTCTAAATAAATAACTATTTTTATTATATTTGAAATGTGTTCTATTTATATCTTACCACTGCAACTTGACATGCACATTGTGGACTTTATTTTGGTTCTTGATATGGAGGATATTTGGCATTATATTATATAGCTAACTTCTGAAGTGCTGAAATGAGCCTTAGTTATAATACTATTGTCTTTAAACTCTTATTTATATTTTCAGTACACATGAAAATAAAGTTCTTTGTTGACATTTGTCACTGTATATTGCTGGTTTTTTATTAGTGTACCTTTAATCCACTTTAATCTTCATTGCAGTACAAGGGAGTAAGCATGTCAGATTTCATTCTCTTCATTTTGCAACTGAGGAAACTGATAATCAAAGAAATTAAGTGATTTGAGGAAACTAATAATCAGAGAAATTAAGTGATTTGAGGAAACTGATAATCAGAGAAATTAAGTGATCTAGATTGTCATATATATATATATACTAAGTGGAAAAACTGGAATCAGCCTCAGGTCCTCTGATGTCATGTCTGGTGACCTTTGCTATAGCTCTCTAATTTGTTTTAATGAAATTTGAATCATTTTTAGAGAATCAGATACCCATGTAGTCAAACAGAAGAGTAAACAATGTATGCAGACATATAATTATTTTTGTTAGCAATATCTGTTATTCCTATCTATTTTTATATTTGGATATTCAAGGGCAAAAACAACCTAAGAATTTTCCTTTTTGAAATATCAGATGGTATATTCTCAGCTATAAATTCATAAACCTAGTAAATATATGAGTGAAAAAAATTTTACATTTTTACTTATTTTGCTGTTATTACATTGTTATTTATTGTTTGGGATTTATTCTCTCCTATAAACTGTCACTCACAACCATGTGAGAAGGAACTGTGTTCTAAAATGTAATTCTGTCAGACTCTCCTCAGCAGCCTGGACACAGCTGATTGGCCATACCTTATGCAAGCTAGGCCAATCAGATTCTCTCAGATGTTTGGAATTGGGTTTCATACAAATTCATCTCTGTGGTCACTCAAACTAAGATGATATAAACTCAGGATGAAAGGGTTCTCTACACATTGGCCTATGTGTATAGAAATCAGAGAAAGCCAAACCAGAGGGGAGAGGAGGAGAAGGGGAGATTGTAGGAAACAGATGTGTGAAGAGCAGGATCAAGAGATTAGATGTCTTCTGGGAAATAGAGATCCAAGTCACAGCCATCTTTTTATTCCCTGATTTTAGTTCCCAGAATCATGATTACACCTCCCTGTTCTTTCTTGGCTTCCTTGGGGTCCACTCATATTGTTTTTTTCATTTATTTTGCTTCATTTTTACACCTTAAGAACTTTGACTAAAACATAAATTAAATCAAAGCTTTACCATTCTCATGCTTTGAAATCAAATGGATTGTTTAGATTTTTAAACATTTTAATTTCATTTAACATATTGTTTTGCTATAGGAATAATAATTTTGTTTGTCATATTTTAAAAAATGCACACATGTTTAACAAAAATAAAATAAAATTTACCTCTAATCCCACCATCTGGAAGTAGTTTCTGTTAATGTTTTGATATATTTTCTGATAATCTTCTGGGTATGCCAGCGTGCATGCCCACAAACACACACACACACGCACACACGCACACACACACACACACTCTTAATGAACCATGATCAGCAGTCTATATGGTTTTATATTCTATTATTTTTATTTAACAAAATGATTTTTGGAGATATTTTTTATTTACTACAATATCATTTAACCATTTTCCTATTTATAATCATTCTGTTTTTACCTTACACAATATTAATTGTAGGCTTATTGTAGCTCTGATTCTTTTTATTCCTTCTTTCATTCAACAAATCTTTATTAAGTGTCTCCTATGTAGCAAACACGTGTTGATGCAATAAGATGTATTTGCTTACTTTGAGGAGATTAGAGCCTTAATGTGAAAGAGATTTGTAAACCAATACGTTCTTCAAATTCAGGTCAGTCAATTCTTTGAGGAAAGGGGTTGAAAATGCTTCTTGGGGCAGCTGGGTGGCTCAATCAGTTGAGCTTCCAGCTCTTGATCTCAGCCTAGGTCTTGATTCAGGGTCCTGAGTTAAAGCCCACGTTGGGATACATGCTGGGTGTAAAACAAACAAACAAACAAACAAAAAACAAAACCAAAACAAAAAAATGCTTCTTAGGGAGAACCTGGGTCTTGAACTGAGTCTTGACATATGAATAAATGACTGGAGAGGAGAGTACATATGAAGCAATAAGAGATAAATTAGAAGGGTAAGCAGGACCCAGATCATGGTAGAGGGAAGCTTGTTGCCATTATATAAGCAATGGATAAAACTGAAAGTTTTAAGGTGGGGTGGGGGCTTGGTAGATTTGCATTTTCAGTTGATTGTTTTACAGCAGAAGATGGATTGCTTGAGTGTAAAACTAGAAGTGCAGAAACTACTTGAAGTGAGAAATCTACTGAAATAGTCCACGTAGGAAATGAGATCTAATATTACCACACTAGTAGTGGAGAGAGATTAAGTTATGGTGATATTGAAAAGATAATATATGGTATTTGATGACTGGTTGACATTCAGAAAGTGTAAGGGTAAGGAGAATCTCAAATTGTTCTCAAACTTCTGGCTTCTGCCATTAGATATAGAATACAAGAGGAGGGGCAGGTTTAGTGGAAAGGTAATGAGTTTTATTTTAGACATGTTTGGCTTGAATACCTGTTGAATATCCTGGTAGAGAAGACTAGTAGTCATCTAGGGTATTAGCTCAGATAGCCATTTAAAAAATACTATTAACTGGGTGGCTTAAACAATAGAAATTTATTTTCTCACAGTTCTGGGGGCTGGAAGTCCAAAACTAGAGTGCCAACATGACCAGTTCTGCTGAGAGCTCTTCTCCTGGCTTGCAGATAACAGCCTTGTCTCTGTGTCCTCACGTGGTAGAGTGAGAACAAGTGATCTCTCTCTCTCTCCTCTTCTTATAAGGACAGAGTCCCATCGGATTAAGGTCCAAATTTTATGACCTCATTTAATCTTAATTAGCTCCCAAAGACCCTATCTCCAGATTCTAATCACCTTGGGGGCTAGGGCTTCAGCATATAAATTTTGGTAGGATACAATTCAGTCCACAGAAACTAGATGTAAATCTGGAACTTAAGTGACATCTTGGAGCTGGAGATAGAGTTGAGTATGCCTCATTATGAGAATAAATGAGTAAGCCCAGGTGGGCATCTAGAGTAAGAAAGGAAAAGAGTGAAGAACTCTAACATTTATGTTGCATTCAGAAGAGGAGATAGCAAGGGAGACTGAAAAGGAAAGGTCAGTTAGAGGACAAGAAGAAGGCAGGATGTCTCTGATTTAAAAAAGTAAAGAGTTTAATATAGAGCTGAAAATTCAACAGTACCAAACAATATGTAGAAGTCAAAGAAAATGAGTCAGAAACTATTTTACCTATCTAAACAAATCTTTAGCTCTTGGCAGTATATAGTAGTGGTGACATTCACCCACTCCCCACTTCTTCCTTGTTCCTAGTTTGTCTTTGGCTACTTCATTTGTCCTATTTTACCACAATTCTCTGTCACATTTCTTGTAACGAGCAACGATAATGGCATAGCGTTAGACTGTCAACTATATAGAAGCTGTGCTTGGTACCTATTTCTCTATTGTAAGCTGATTACAATTTTTAATGTTTTATCTTAAAAAAAAATGATCCCTGATTAGAAGTTGCCTGGGATTATCAGGGACAGAGTGTTGAATAGACAGAACATATCTAATTGGAGAAAAATTGTCACAAGTGAGTCCTCCTTTAGATGTCAAACCATGCTGGTTCTCTATTTGGAGTCATTTGAATGATATGTGACATTTATAATGCAGAAGACATGAGCTTAGAACTGTTCAAGCATAACCTTTCCTGGGAGAAATAAAAATTTTTTAAAGAGCTGCTTTTTTTCAGAAGGAAAGATATTGAGACCTAATGTTTAGAAAACTCAACATTACCATTGTTAAGGAAAAAATATTAGGAAAAGATGAACAAAATAAATTCTGTATAATATCTAGAAATATTATGGGAGAATAAATAGAGACTGGGAATATATCTCCAGATATTTACACAGAACAGTTTCATGGCAAAGGCATTTCCATAAACTTAAATTTAATGTTATTTTAAATTAAGAACAACATGCAATGAAACAGAATACTTGTTGTAAAATGTAGTTTTTGACATGTTATTACATATTATATGTCAAAATATTTGTGGGGGCACCCGGTGGCTTAGTTGGTTGAGCATCTAACTCCTGATGTGGGTTCAGGCCATGATCTCAGGGTCATGGGCTCGAGCCCTGTGTTGGGTTCTGTGCTCAGCACAAAGTCTGCTTGAGATTCTCTTTCCCCCTCTCTCTTTGCCCATCCCCCCACTCACTCTCTCTCCCCTTCTCTAAATAAATAAATACAATCTTTTAAAAAATATTTGTGAATGAAAAAGATATTACATAATATCCTTCTTTGGTAAACTTTTCCTAAGAAAAATATAAAATTGGGGGTTTTGTCATCAGAAATGAACCTTGGTCTTCACATGATAGCAGCTCCATCTCTAGAGCAAAGAAGGATAGTAAACTTTTAGGTAACGCTGAACCTTCTTGCATGCAAGGGCATTTATGATACTGACAGTGACATGAATTTAAGGAAATATTGACATTGTTCTAAATAATAATTATGGATTTTTAAAATTATTTCATTGAGGGCAAAATCAGAAGTTTTATAAGGACACAGTATATTATAGTTTATTATTTTGCCTGTGCTATTTTGCTAGGGAAATAAATTTGATTAGTCTGATAAATTTGTTCTTCACAAGGGCATGATGATTTTTTTTTTTTTTTACTCAATAGCATGTAATTTTATTAGAGCTCACATATTGATTTTTTTGTTTTATGATTTGCATCAGTATATTCCCAAGCATGAAGTTTTAGATAAGTATCCCTATCATTTGAGGATTATTTTTTCATTTACCTCCTTCTATAAATATATATTTTTTAAAAAGGTAACATAATTGCCCATTTCCAATCTCCTAACCTCTTAAAATAGTCCATGTGTTAAAATAAATAATAGATAACTTTTCTGTGATTATTTTAGCCAATTCTTTAGGGTAATTGAGGCTTTGCTAGAATACATAAAATTTATTTATTATTTAACCTGACAATCTTTATTAGAATTTGCTTATGCTTCAGTCTGAGCTTTCAATTCTGCTACATTTTGTGGGACATAATCATGCCTTCATAAAGGAATATGATACAACATATAGGTTAATAACTAACAGGAGACTTCTACTTTCTGCTTGGCCTTTAGAAAGCTGGAAAGAGCATCATTCTCACCTTTAAAACAATCACAACAACAACAAAAATAAAACAATAACAAGAAAAATCTGGACAATCTGAAAATCCACAATTTTTCTTGAACTCATCAGAGCTGAGGTCATAGGGCAGGCAACTAACCAGAAATTTAAGACAGGACATGAGCACTTGTTTGCCTGGGGAAAATGCCACCAGTCAGTGGTAATGTATGATATCCCTTATATGTGGAATTTAGAAAAGCCAAACTCAGAAAAACAGCAAAATGGTAGTTACCAGGGGATGGGGCGGGGGGGGGGGGGCGGAATAGGAGAGATGTTATTTAAATGTACTGATTTGCAATGAGTTGTAAATAAATCCTAAGGATTAATGCACAGTACAGTTAATATAAACAATTATATAATAATCATCAGACTTGCTGACAGATTAGATCTTAATTATTCCAACCACTAAAAGAAATGGTAATTAGTGATGTGATAGAAGTGGTAATTATTGTTGCAATGGTAATCATTATAATATATAAATGTATCAAATCAATGTTTATACTTTAAATTTATACAATGTTATATGTCAGATATTCTTCAATAAAAATAAATTTAAAAGGGAATTTAACTAAACTGGTTATCTAATTTATAAGGCAAAGTGGGCTAGAAAAAGAATATAGTATCCCCAGGGACTGCAGATATAAGGGAAATTTGCATTTACATGCAGGTTTTTCTTCCTGGACCTCAATGGATGCATATACACACATATACACACACAAATTGGTTAGGTCCTCAGAAAGCATCTCCTCCTAATACAGGATTATTTTAGGATACAGCAACCACTTTAGTAAAGGCAGAAAACACCATCTAGATCCTCTCCTTCTTCTTCATAGAAGAAAAACCTTAAACTGCTGGAGGAAGGATAATAAAGCATGACTTTTAGGGTCCCCCACTGAAGCTGGAGGAAGGTAGCGGAAAAATACCGTCTTTCTCTAGAGAAAAGGCAAGAAAACCTCCTAGTCCTAGAACAACAGCTGGAGGAAGAGTCTGGAGTGCTGAGAAGGCCGCATCTCTAGACACAGGGACACAGAGTTAGTTAAGACTGAAGGTTAATCAGAGCTACAGAACACTCACCATACTTAACCTGCACCAATCAGGCTAACACCCTTCAAATAACAATGACAGTCGAATACTGCTGGGTTAGTGAAAGAGTGGGCAGAGAGACTTTCTTTGAGGCACAGAACAAAGGGAAGACCTAAAGTTGAGGGTGGAGAGGCTTGAGGGAAAACTCTATCCAACTAGTCCCTATCCTAAACACAGGATAATTCTAGAGGAATTTGAAGCCTGTGGTATAGACAGCAACCTTGGTATTAGCAAATCCCAAACCTAGTTCAACTGCTGGATAGATTGATTCAAACCCAGCACTAGTGAAAGGATAGTCACTCTAGGGGTGCCTGGGTGGCTCAGTCGTTAAGCGTCTGCCTTCGGCTCAGGTCATGACCCCAGGGTCCTGGGATCGAGCCCCCTATCGGGCTCCCTGCTCAGCGGAGAGTCTACTCTCCCTCTCCCACTCCCCCTGCTTGTGTTTCTTCTCTTACTATGTCTCTCTCTGTCAAATAAATTAAAAAATAAATAAATAAAATAAAATAAATTTAAAAAAAGGATAGTCACTCTCATTTAAATACATAAAAACTATTTATTCAGTCTCTAATATCCTACAAAAGATGCTTAGCTTCAAACAAAATCTATGAGCTACAGAAAATGGCACAATAAAGTGGACATACTGCCAGATTTAAAAAAAAAAAAATCAACAGAACCAAAGATATAACCCGGATAATTGAACTACCAGACAGAAAATTTAAAATAACTATTGTTATTTTAAAAAGTCTAATGTAAAAAGTGAAAAATATGCATATTACATAGGTAATTTTAGCAGAGCTAGAGACCATAAGAATCAAACAGAAATGTTAGCAATGAAAAACACGGTAAGGAAAATGAAGAAAGCCTTTGATGGGCTCATCAGTATGCTTGTTACAGCTAAGGAAAGAATTTTTATACTTGAATGTAGGTCCACAGAAATAAAATTACTCAGACTGAAAAACAAAGAGAAAAAGTCTAAAAATGTGGAAAAATCAGAACACATCAAGAGTTATGGTACAAGGACGCCTGAGTGGCTCAGTTGGTTAGGTGTCTGCCTTCGGCTCAGCTCATGATCCAGGGACCAGGGATCGAGTCCCACATTGGGCTCCCTGCTCTGCTGGGAGCCTGCTTCTCCCTCTGCCTGCCGCTTGCCCTGCTTGTTCACGTTCTCTCTCTGACAAATAAATAAATAAAATCTTAAAAAAAAAAAGATCAATACAATATCAAATAGTGTATTTGTAATCACAGAAGAAGCAGTTTTACATATGTGTAATTATAATTCCAGATGAAGACAAAAGAACAGACTAAAGAAATATTTGAGGAAATAATGGTAAAGAATTTTCAAAAATTAATCAAAAAACATTGAAAATTTAATGAGAAAAAATCAGTGAGGAAAAGATCAAAGTACAGATTGAAGACGTTCAGAGAACCAATTAATACACACAAACACACATACAAGGCAAATCATATTCAAACTAATAAAAACCAAAGACAAAAAGAAAATCTTGAAAGCATCCAGAGGAAAAGACATTACATATAGCAGACTTCTCATCAGAAACTATGCAAGCCAGAAGACATAGGATGACATCTTTAAAATGCCTAAAGAAAACAATTGTCAACTGAAATTTGATACCCACTGAAATTTACCGTAATAAACGAGAAAGAAAGGTTTTCTTTGACAAACGAAAATGAAGAGAATTCATTGTCATCAGACTACCCCATAAAAAGTGTTTAAAGGAGTTCTATTATGATATGGAATATGATACCAGATAAAACTTGGATATAGAGAAAGAAATAAAGGGCACTGAAAATGAAATGAGTGAAGGTAGAAATTAAATTCACTTTTCTCTTATTTTTAATGACTGAAGGATAACTGATCATCTAGAGAAAATTAGTAGACTTCAAATATGGCATATTAACAGGATTAAAAAGGGACATTAAATAATGATAAAGAAGTCAGTTTTCCAAGAAGAGGTAATGATCCAAAATATGCATGTCCTTAATAACATGATTCAAAATATAAGACAAAATGAACAGAATTGAAAGGATAAATAGATAAACCCACAATTATAATTGAAGACTGCAATATTCCTCTTTCAATAATTAATAAAACAACTGGAAGGATAATAAGGTTATAAGGACCTGAGCATCTTAACCAATTTTGACGAAATTGACATTTATATAACAGTCCAAACAACAATAGTAGAATAGAATGCACATTTTTTTGAAGTGCACATGGAACATTCACCATGATAGACCATATTCTAGGACATAAAATAAACCTTAATAAATTCAAAAGAATAAAAATCATAGAAAGCATGTTCTCTGAACATAAATAGTTGAAACAGAAAAATATATCTGAAAAATTCTCAAATATTTGGCAATTAAGAACACTAATAATCCAAAGAAGAAGTTTCAAAAGGAATTTAAAATATTTTTAATATTGAAAATATGAAATGATAACATTTGTGGAATAGAACTAATACAACTCTTAGTGGAAAAGTCATAGCACTAGAGGTTTATATTAGAAAAGAAGGAAAGACATAAATCAGTAATCGAATTTTCTACCTTAAGGTACTCTAAACAGAAGAGCATATTAAATCTATGAGAAGCAGAAGGAAGAAAATAATAAAGATAAGAGCACCAATAATGAAATTTAGAACAATAATAGAGAATAATAATAAATAATAGAGAAATTAATTAAGCTAAAAGCTGGTGTTTGGGGGAAAAAAAAAAAGCAGCATTGAATTTGACAAACCTCTACCCAGACTAACCAAGAAGGAATCAAAAAAGAGATAGATGGAAGAAACTGTCAAAATTGGAAATGAAAGGGCGTATCACTAGATACCTCACAATGTTAAAAAAGATTTTAAAGGTTATTATATACTATTGTATACCATATATTCAAAAATTTAGATAAGATAAACCAATTCCTTAAAAGACATAAAATACCAGATTTAACTCATGAAAACATAGATTACATGTATAGTAGTATCTGTAGTTAAAAACCATTTAACAAGGAAAAGTTCCAGGCTCAGATGGATTAACTTGTAAATTCTATTAAACATTTAAGGAAGAAATAATACAAATTCTACCCAGTTTTCCAGAAAATGGAAGGAACCTCTTAATTCATTTTATGAAGCAGGATTTATCGAATACCAAAACCAAATGTAAACATCATTGAACAAATAAACGAAAAACAAAACAAAAACAAAAACAAAAGAAAACTACCAACCAATAGGTAGTAATAGATACTGAAGTCTTCAACAAAATTTTAGGGAAAAAAAAGTCCAACAATATATTAAAAGGAAATTATATCATTAACAAGTGGGTTTATCTAGATTATCCCAAGTTTGTTTAACATTTGAAAATCAAGCAATGTAATACACCGTATTAATAGAGTAAAGGACATAATCTATATGTCGTCTCAATAGATGCAGAAAAAGCATCTGATGAAGCTTAACATCCATTCATGATAAATCTTTCAAAATATTATAAATAGATAATTCCTTAGTGTGAAAAAGACATCTATTAAAATAACCAGCATTGTATTTATTAATGAAAGACTAAATGCTTTTCCCCTAAGATTAGTAACAAAGTAGGTGAATATACAATTGATTTTTTTTTTTTACATTGACCTTGTAGCCTGCAACCTTTATAAATTCACTTTGTAATTCTAGGAGTTGTTTTATAGATTGTTCAGTGTTTTCTACATAGAAAACAATGTTATCTGAATAGGTCTTGGGGGCGGGGGAAGATAGAGTCCCTAACTAGACCTACACTAATCATGCCAATTTTTCAAGCAGTGTGAAGGAAATGCAGTGGAGAAAGATAATCTTTTCAATAAATGGTGCTGGAAACTTTTGGACAACTACATGTAAAAAAAACAAAACAAACTTTGATCCATATATGATACCTTATACAAAAATTTGCTCAAGATAATTATAGGCCTAAATGTAAAACATAAAACTGTACAATGCCAAGAAATCATACGAGAAAACCTTTGTGTCTTGGATAAGACTAAGAATTCTTAGATATGATACCAAAGTCATGATCCGTAAGAGAAAATATTAATATATTTAACTTTATCAAAATAAATTTTTGCTCTGTGGAAGACTCTATTAAGACAATGGAAAGACAAGCCACAAATTGGGAGAATATATTTCCAAATCATTTAGTTAACAAAGGATTTGTGTCCAGGATATGTGAAGAATTCCTACAAATTAATAATAAGAAAACCTATGCAATTAAAACAAATGAGTAAAAGATGAACAAGCTCTTCACTAAAGAATACATATGGATGATAAATAATCACATGAAAAGATGCTCAACCTCATTAATCATAAAGGAAATGCAAATTAAAAATACAAGAAATATCACTACACACCTTTTATTATAGTTCAAAAAAAGGAAAAAAACTGACAATAATGGATGCTAAAGAGGATATGGAACAATTGGTCAATATGGAACAATTCTCACAGTGCTTGTGAGAATGTAAAATGGTCTGGTCACTTTGGAAAACAGTTTGTCAGTTTCTTTTCAAGTTCAACATACAATTGCTATATAACCCAGCAGTTGCATTAATAGGTATATACATGGGGAAATAAAAATTTATGTTTATACAAAATCTTGTACATAATTGTTTTTAGCAGCTTTATTCGTAACCACCAAAAAATGGAAATGATCAAGATGCCCTTCCACCAGTGAATGGATAAACAGACTGTAATGGAACCGTACAGTGGACACTCAGCTCTGAAAGGGAATAAATATTGATATACACAAAAACATAGATGAATTACAAATATATTTTGCTAAGTGAAAGAAGGCAAACAAAAAAGACTACATGCTGTGATTCCATTTATGTGATATTTTAGAAATGGCCAAAAAATAAATTTTCAGAATAAAATTAGTGTCAGTAGGTGAAGTTTCCCTTGGTTTGCTTACTGTTCATCATTTCTCTATTCCCACTATTCAGTGGTGTGTGTGTGTGTGTGTGTGTGTGTATGTGGTAATTTTAGTAGTAAGTATTTTACACTAAAACATTATTTGCCATAGAAATGAATGCCAACAGCCTGTAGATTAATTCTTTTCACTTGATATGATGGTCAGTTGGAAGTCAAATGGACACTAGGATTTATTATAATCTAGAACTTTAGCCCTATAACTAGGTCATATTTTGTCTACACTGGTTAATGTCACTGCAAATTGTTTCTCCATCACTGAATTACAAATAGGAGTAGTAAGAACATTTTTTAAAAAATATTTATTTATTTATTTTGGAGAGAGAGAGAGAGAGCAGGAGTGGGGAAGGGCAGAGGGAGAGAGAGAAAGAGAATCTCAGGTGACTCCCTTCTGAGCAGGAGCCCAGAGATGGGGCCCTATCTCACTCCTGCCATCATGACCTGAGTAGAAACCAAGAGTCCAACACTTAACTGACTGAGCCACCCAGGCACCCTAGGAGTAGTAAGAAAATTAACAGATGTCTGGCATGCTATTATTAAACAGTAATTTCCTTAAAGTAGAAAACTCTCAAATTGGAGTGGTTTAAACTATTAATTGATGTTTAAGTTTAAACAGTATGTTAGATCCATGAAGGCAGACATGCTTTGATCACTGTGTTATTTATTAATGCCTAGAGCAATGACTGGAACATAATACATATCTGATAATATTTGTTGGATAATTTGTTGAATAAATGAATCTGTAATGAGAACACAGCGTAACTAAATATAACAAAACCATTTTTCTAAGATACATTTTAGCAAAATCTAGAGTATATATACCTTAAACATGTTTGGGGATTTTAGCATTACTATATTACAGATATGGGTTGAACACTTATTCACATCTGGGGAGGGAAAAATGAAGAACAAATAATCCCCTTGAGGTGAAGTCTTATTCCGTGCCTAATATCGAAGATACCTAGTAAGTCTTCACTGTTGACAGATTTATAAACCTGACTTTCTATTATTTACTAATTTTTTGATGATTTCTTTGTTCTAGTGTTTTTAACTTATCCATAATAAGAGCTGTTTAGTTATTTCTCCTCAATATACATATAAATTTATCTATTCTGAGAATTATTCATTAAGACAAATGGAATTTTTGTGCCACCTTGGATACCATTTGTCGGCTATTAGTGTGCAATTGAAGAAATCCTGCTATCACAACATGACTTCCTTAGAGGCCTTCTTTAGTCATAAAGTGATAATATTTTATATTATAGCCCTTTTGTTTAAATTTATGTATACCTGAAATAGCAAAATTGATCCCTTGATATACCTGATATATTCTAATTGTCTTGAATGGGAGCCACAGATTCTGAATTGCAGATACCATCACAGTAAATGCGATTTAACTTATGCAAAATTTATACAATGATGACAAACAAAAGCTTCTGAGAGAATCATTGTTTTACCACAAAGCAGTTTATACATCTCAGACTCAGTTCCTAAAGTGTAAATTAGCCTTGGGCATTAGTTCATTTAATGCGCACAGTAATGGCGAGAAAATGTTCTTCGTGGCCCACGGGTGGCCTATGGGTGTGAATGTGTGTCTGTGTGTATATATACACACAACTTTTTCCACACACTTTCTTCTTTTAACGAAAACTTATTTCACTTTCCTTCACACCATCATGTGTTGTTACTTTGACCTCCATGGACAAAGGGAAGCTGCCCTCTATTCCAATGAAGGGCTGAAGAAAATACTGTAAGCTTCTAGGAAAAGTCTGAGGATGGTCTGCAAACTTGGCTGGACATTGGAAACACTTGTGGAGTGTTTTTTAAAAAGTACTGATGACTTGGATCTAGCCTCAGGGCTTCTGATTTAAAATGTATTGTGGGTAGACTGAATATTAGGATTAAAGAAATAAACAAAACCAAAAACACAAACCAAACCCCGACTCCCTGGATGATCTTAATGTGCAGGGAAGTTTGAAAACCACTGCTCTAGAAAATATGGTTTATATACGTGCCTAATAAACAAAGATACTTGTGTATTTTTTTAAAATATTTTATTTATTTGACAGAGAGAGAGAGAGCACGTGCACAGAGGGAGAAGCAGGCAGAGGGAGAGGCTCCCCGCTGAGCAAGGAGCCCGATGCGGGGCACGATCCCAGGACCCTGAGATCATGACCTAAACCGAAGGCAGACGCTTAACCGACTGAGCCACCCAGGCACCCTGATACTTGTGTATTTAGAAACAGAAGCAACCATTTTATTATTTAAAAAATGTATAAAAGTTATTTTTTTGAGAAATTTAAGGTGATTTGATGTATCACATCAATCTTCAAGAAGGGCTATGAATAGGGGCGCCTGGGTGGCTAAGTGGGTTAAGCATCTGCCTTCGGCTCAGGTCATGATCTCAGTGTCCTGGGATAGAGCCCCACACCGGGCTCCCTGCTCTGCAGGAAGCTTGCTTCTCCCTCTCCCTCTGCCACTACCCCTTGCTTGTGCTCTCTCTCTCTCTTTCTGTCAAATAAATAAATAAATAAATAAATAAATAAATAAATAAATAAATAAAATCTTACAAAAATAAAAAAAGAAGGGGTATGAATTAAGGTGTAACTTGTTCTTTTTGTGGAGTGTATAGAATGGAAAATGACCCACCTTAAAAGTCAGGAAACATGTCTTTCAGTGGTAATTCTGCCACTTCCTAAATATATTGCATTAGCTGGGCTTCTTATGAAATTTAGTTCCTTATGTATAAAGTGCAGATAGCAATATAGTCCTTATGATATTTTGAAAATTAAATGGTATGTGTGAAGGTAATTCTTAAGCACTGTACAGATTTCAGGTGTAATTATTCACTGTTATCCATAGCCTACTTCTGGCCTTTCATTTGCATAAAGTATGTTTTTTGAGATCATTTTACTGAATAACATATTTACTGTTAACCCATTCATGTTTTTTTCATTAGAAAACCATTCATTCAAATGTCGGTTAAGTGTTTTTCAGACACTTGGTAGGTATTGTAGATACCTGGTTCTTGTCTCAGTTGAATCAGCATTTAATGCACAAGAAAGATACATGTGCGCACACACACACACATTTGTATTTTGGATGGTGGGGGAAAATCCAGAATATGCACAACTAAAATATGAACGTGACAGATCAAGGAGGTCATTTTGGAGTCCTTTAAAGCCTAAGCCAAAAAATTTCAACTTTAAGGTATTTTTCTAATGTCTCTTGAGCATTGGCATTGTGGTGCATGGAATGAGATATACTGTAATTAAGAAATATTTTTATTGGGAGGTTATAAACTAAAGGATAAATGGTTAGGCTCTGAAATCATACTGTCTTGGCTCAAATCTTTGCTCCCCCACAAGTTAGCTGCACGATCTTGGGCAGATTGTCAACTTCTGTGTTTTACTATCATCTGTGAAGTAAGCTAATAATAATAATATCTGCTTCTTGGAGCTGTTATGAGAATTAATGCAGTAATACCTTTAAATTTCTTTGAATGATGCCTGATGTAGAGGGAATGGTCATTATTCACAATTTATTATAAAATTACTTTGATGATATCACTTACTCAGGAAGTATATTCTTTCTGACTTTTTATGCATCAAAATGGTTAATTGGAAATCCTTTACTCTTATGGTAGGTCCTAGGCATTACTCAACTGGGGGAGAAAATGATTTCATCAGTAAGATATAGGAGAAAGTTGACAAACGTAAAATACTTTTATTTTAAATCAACGTATCAATATTTTCTTTTTCTGCTTTCAGTCTCAAACCTAAAAGTAGTTATTCATAAGACATTTGCATCCTCTGTGTAAGACCATATGGCAATTTTAAAGAGAATATCTGTGTACATAGCAAGTGCTGCTGTGAAATTTCATCAGTAGAAAAAATAGCAAACATAAAAGAAGTTTGGGACTGCAGCTAAGGCATGGGATTGTATTCATTTGGTCTGACTGTTTATTATGAGTAGGACACAATTAAAAGCTAAACTACACATTTCAGATGGGCTGGTATTATAAATCCAGTGGTTATCTTGTTCTTTGATAAAAATCTTTATTTTATAGATTTCAGGGCCTTTGAAGGGTTTTACAAAATGTGGCTTCTTCCATGACTGCATGTATTTTGTTGTAGAAATTACTCACAATAGTTTAAATGGGAAACCTTCTGGACATTTTTTAGACTATGGTATTTTGCTTGTTTTTTGCAGTAAGTACATTACTACTTTTTAGTGTTCAGCTCTTGTTCTGAATAATATGTTTATATATATGTATATTTGTAAATATACAAATAATATATTTATATTTGCATATTTATAAATATATAAAAATATATAAATTATGTATATTATATATAAATGTTAAAGAGAAGTCTTTTAATAGAAAATGTAGAGTTTTCATTGCCCTCTAATTGTATTTTTAATCTTAGAAAATGTGCTGTGTTTTCTTTCTGGGCAAATACTATGACAGAATTGATCAAAACCAGTGTAAACACAGTATTAAATTTACACACAAGAGAAGAGGTACACCATGAATTAATTTATATAAATCATTAAGATGACCATAAAACATGTTGACAAATGAGAAGTTCAGAATTCCTTCAGCCTGGCTTATCTTACTGAGAGTATATTTTTTTAAACAGACATAAGAATTTATACAGATACTATAGAATTTTTCTCTTATGATATAAAACATAATTTGTATTTAGTTACTGTTGATGTAGGAAACTGCTAATGTCTTTCAAAATCATCATGATATTGGAGATGAGGTTTATAATGCATATCTAATTCAAATATAGATTTTACTGCTTTTTTCTTTTTGTTTCTGTATAATCTTTAAAACCAACCAAAAGGTTGGCTAAGGTATGATCTTTTCCTCATCCCAAGGCTGTGTCTAAGACTTTATATTATAAAGTCACCATAATTTGAGTCCAGCCAAAAAGCAACTGCTAATTTTTCCCCTGATTTCTATGAAACAAAGAGAAAAAGAGAAAAATTTGGATTAGATAAAACCATTTTGCCAATTTAACAAGAAACACCTAATTCATTAAGTTAAATAGCATATTGATGAATTTTTCCCATAGACTGTAAGCTTCTATAAGACTCTAGGAGGGGGAGGGAGGTGGGGGGATGGGTTAGCCTGGTGATGGATATTAAGGAGGGCACGTTCTGCATGGAGCACTGGGTGTTATATGCAAACAATGAATCATGGAACACTACATCAAAAACTAATGATGTAATGTATAGTGATTAACATAACATAATAATAATAATAAAAAGACTCTAGGGAAAAGGCCTGTGTATTTTCTTCTGTTCTGTACCTTGAACAGTCCTTAAAATATTTGGATGCTGCCTCCTCTGTGTTTCCATCAAATTTCATGCCTTATCGTGTGCTTTATAGTGAGTTTTTCTCATGTTTGTCTTTCTGACTAGTTTGTAAACCTCCTGGCAATAAACAGTGTGATTAATAACATTTGTTTCTTCCCATGGCGTTGTATAAACTAGGTGTTTGGTAAATTTATTTTGTATTTTCATCCCTAATAATTAAAACTGGGATGTTTTATAATTGATCTATAAAAATCATAATACATGATATTCTTTCTATATGATAACTGTGTCTTTACCTACTCTAAATATATCCACTCTGTGACTTGATGCAGCAAACTTATTGGCTGTATATCATAGCTCTTTAAAGGAGGAACAAGATCAAGATTTTGATGGGTAGAAAGAGCATTGGAGGAACTCAAGTAGAACTTGGGTTCTTTGAATGTCCATTATCATTTCACTTCTCTGGATCTGTTACCTTGCACATAAATTGGAAATGATGACATTTGCCTCATTAATCACAGTTTTGTTTTTTTCCCAGCCACCTTAGAAATATGTACTGAGTATCTATTATGTGCTGCTCATGATTCTAAGTACTGAGACTTTAATCCCTGCTTTCAAAGAAAGATCTTATGATCAATGGGGTAGACAAACTAGCAGATTCTCATGATATTATCACTTGAGTCTTATTTCTTGGTCCCAGCTTAAATGTCACCTCCTCAGAAAGACGATCCTTAACCACCCAGTCTAAAGCAGTCTCCCAGGCAATATCATAATCATTTTTAAAGTGCACAACACTCGTAAATCTTCTTTATTATCTATCTATATCTATTTGTTTGTCTATCAATCTGTCATCTCTCGATAGAGATCACTTTATCATCTATCTGTTTTCTGTTCTCCTCAAATGTAATGTTAGACCTATGACAGCAGATGACATTTTATTTACTTCCTTTTGTTCCAATTTTATTGAAAAATAATTGACATATATCATGTTTTGATTTACATATTTTGTTAAATGAATACCACAATAGATTCAGCTAACATCCATATTCTCATGTAGATACAATAAAAAGAAAAGAAAGAAGTTCTCCTTGTGATGAGAACTCTTTGGATTTACTCTCTTAATAACTTTCCTATCTATTGTATAGTAGCATTAGCTATAGTTACAGAGTTGTACATTTTACCCCTTGTATTTATTTATTTATCTTATAAAGGCAAGATTGTGCCTTTTGACCACCTTCCTCCATTTCCCTGTCTGGCTACCCTCCTCTGCCTCTGCATCTGACAACTAGTCTGACCTCTTTTCCTATGTGGTTTTGTTTTGTTCATTTTGTCTTTTAGATTTCACATGTAAGTAAGAACGTATAATATTTGTCTTTCTCTGTTTGACTTATTTCACTTAGCATAAGGCCTTCTGGTTTTATCCATGTTGTTGCAAATGGCAGCCACACTTGTTTTCTTTTTAACTGAATATAAATTTTGTTTGATAATGACTTTGTTTTTTGTGCTTTAGGTGCTATATTCATTTAGGTGCTAAAAATCATTACCAAGACCCATGCCAAGGAGCTCTATTCCTATGTTTTCTTCGAGGAATTTTATGGTTGCAGGTTTTACAGTTCAGTCTTTAATCCATTTGAAGTTAATTTTTATGAATGGTGTACAGTATGGACCCAGTTTTATTTTTTTATATGTGAATATCCAGTTATCCTAGCACCATTTATTGAAGAGACTGTCTTTTCTCCATTGAGTATCCTTGACACTCTTGTTATATATTAGTTGCTTGGGCTCTTGATTCTGTTATATTGGCCTATTTGTTTTTATCCCAGTACCATACCATTTTGATGATGATAGCTTTATAGTGTAGCTTGAAATCAGGAAGTATAATACCTCTTACTTTGTTATTTCTTTCTCAGAATTCTTTTGGCTATTTGAGGCCTTTTGTGGTTCCACATACATTTTAGGAGTGGGTTTTTTTCTACTTTTATAAAAACTGCTATTGGACTCTTGATAGGGATTGCACTGAATTTGTAGATGGCCTGGTTCCCTATACAAGTGAGGCTGTAGGATGGTCACTACAGTCGCCTGTATTCTGTGGTCAGTCTCACTAGATGCTTGGGACTACTTGGGTACTATATTCAGCTATGGATTAGCATCCCTGCACTTGCAGGTCAGCAGGCCAAAGCCCAGGGCCTGTATAGCTTATTGTTTTGGAGCGTGAATCAGGCTGAGTGTACACTGAATTCCTTGGTCAGGTGAGGCCACCAGTTTGCTCTGCAGATGAGGGAAGCCACAGGATATGCTCTCTGTTCAGGTTTCTCAGTACATAGGGCTGATGAATGGGCTTCACAGCTTCCTGTGTGCTCTGGTTAAGGTCCCTGGTTAGAACTGAGGGTTGGGGGCGCCTGGGTGGCTCAGTCGTTAAGTGTCTGCCTTTGGCTCGGGTCGTGGTCCCGGGGTCCTGGGATCGAGCCCCCTATCGGGCTCCCTGCTCAGTGGAGAGCCTGCTTCTCCCTCTCCCACTCCCCCTGCTTGTGTTCCCTCTCTCGCTGTCTCTCTCTCTGTCAAATAAATAAAATCTTAAAAAAAAAAAAAAAAGAGAACTGAGGGTTGCAGAAGAGAGGTGGGTGAGGGGATGGGGTAACTGGGTGATGGGCATTAAGGAGGGCACCTGTTGTGATGAGCACTGTGTGTTATATGCAACTAATGAATCACAGAACACTACATCAAAAACCAGTGATATACTATATGTTGGCTAATTGAACTTTAATTAAAAAAAAGAAAAAAAAAGAATGAATGAAGGCTGTATTCAACAATAAGTGGAGCTACAAATTATATTCTCTGCCTGGGTGCAGTGGGGGGAAGCAACTCTACAGCCAATGAAGCTTTTTGTCTTAACTCAAACTGACTTGCACCCTAAGTTCACTGGCCTAACGGGACCACTGGCTTTGCTCTGCAAACTCTTGGCTCTGCCTGTCCTTCTCTCTGCTAAGGTGCCAGTGGGCAACACAGCTTTCAGGTGTTTTCACCCGCCCTTCTAGTCAGATGGGGCTGGGAGCGACAGCAGATTGGGCTATGTCCCAGCCCCCTTGCTTCTGTGGGAAGCGGAGGGGCCACTCCATGCTACTCTCAATTTCCCAAACAGGCTGTCTGTTTGGGAGGGCCTGGGAGCTACTCTCACTCTTAGCATGAATTAATCCCCCTGATTGTGCAGTCATGACAGGCCTTCATGCTGGACACTGGATTTGCTGTGCAGGTGATCAGCTCTGCCTGTCCACCTCTCAGCTTGAGAACCACTGGGTTGTATACCTTCCAGAAGTTGTTGCCAGCCTTTTGGTTCACATGAGGTGAGAAGATACTCTCCCCTTTCCAAGGGGCTGTGATTTAGCACCTAGACTGGGCATGGGCAAACTGGGCTTTAAGTCAGGCAAAACTCATCCTCTGAGGATCCTCCAGATCTGCATCCCTCCAAATCCCCAGATCTGAGATGCTCAGAATGCATCTCAGCTTGGTAATGCAGGTGAGCAAATCTGCTGGTTGGGCATTGCAGGTATGAACTTGATTTGCCAAGATCCATGTGCTGTTTGTTGAAAGTCCTTCCCTCGTTCTCCATCACAGTCAGATTCCCAGTGGCCAAATCCCACAGATCCCCTGCAAGATCCTCATGGTGCAAGATCAATGTGGGACCTCCCACAAATTGGCCCACGTTCTGGACGAGGTTGGTTGTCCCTTCTGGGTTATCTTTTTCCATTGTAGGAACCAGAGGTCACCTCTACCTGTGATGCTCTGCTGGCCTGGGGGAGGGGCAATGTGGTTGGTGTGTAGCCCCTTCTCTTATCCTTCTAGTGCAGTCTGTCATGGTCTCTCAGGTGCACAGGGATGCTTCAGTTTCAGCCCCACATTCTAGGATTCCCTCAATGGTGTCTTGTTCTTGAATAGATGTTAGTTGTTCTTCTTGTGAGGGGGCACACAATCAGGATTGACCTCTGCCACTATCTTGGTGATGTCACTCACTTTACTCACTTCTTTACCTCAGCTCTTAGAATTATGCCTCATATGT
Source organism: Mirounga leonina (assembly GCF_011800145.1). Classification (NCBI taxonomy): domain Eukaryota; kingdom Metazoa; phylum Chordata; class Mammalia; order Carnivora; family Phocidae; genus Mirounga; species Mirounga leonina. Next base: position 75,016,532 of record NW_023270377.1, on the reverse strand, counting down.
ATAAGGCTTTCATTGAGTATTTATTAAATAAATGAATGAAAGGATATTTAAAAATACTTGTGCCATGGCAGCACAGATAAGAAGACTTCATTCATTTCGTGGATGTTTATTATGTGTCTACTGTGTTCCAGAGGCATAGTACTTGCTCCTGCGAATGCTTAAGCTTAGTTAGGTGGAGAAACCGACATCAACTAATTACATAATTATAAACAATTGTAAATACTATGAAGGAACAGTCTAGGGTGGCGTATGTTTATATAACAAAATTTTTAACCTAATATGAAAGTTAATAAACCTTTTGAGGAAGCTGCATTTGAGTTAATATCTGAATGATTTGAGTTAATCATACAAAATCAGGGACACTAAGATGTGCAAAGGCGCCATGATGGTGGTAGCCAGGCTCTTTTAAGAAAATGAAAGGAGGACAGTGTGGATGAACTCTGGGGAGCACTTGGAGGTGGGAGAGATGTGACTGAAATACTGAACCCAGAACTTGTAAAGCTTTGAGTTGTGCTCTATGTTAATAGTTGATATCAAAAAGCAAAATGCATCTAGAGGGAATGGTGTGAGCAAAGGAAAAAGATAAAAAAGAGTCAGTGATACAACACCCTTGTCCTGGGATATAACTGTTCTACCCTGAAATATCGACCTTTCCTAAATCTCTTCTCACACTTTTACTGTGAAGATGTGAAATGTTACACACACACACACACACACACACAGAAGTAAGGTATCTATGAAACACTTGTCAACAGTGACAATACAGGTTGTTAAGAATATAAAAAGCTATCTGTCCAACTGAAGCAAACTGAATTGAAAACCATGTCTAAAGTATAAATAATAGAGACTCAAGAATTATAAATACATTAATAATTAAGTAAAAATATTTATTGAATACCTACTTTGCATAAAGGAAATAGAAAGTCTAGTTCTACTTTCAAAAAATCAGCTGAGAATTAAAATTTGTATATGTGAAAAGTATCAAAGCAAATATATGGCTGGCACATAGTTTAAAAGAGAAGTGATGAGCAAGATCTGGGCTTGGTTAAAGATATAAGGCTCTGTAGGGGATCAGATTTTAATTAAATTTTGAAAACAGAAGTAGATGTATATATATATATATATTTTAAGATTTTATTTATTTATTTGAGAGAGAGAGAATGAGAGAGAGCACATGAGAGGGGGGAGGGTCAGAGGGAGAAGCAGACTCCCTGCCGAGCAGGGAGCCCGATGTGGGACTCCATCCAGGGACTCCAGGATCATGACCTGAGCCGAAGGCAGTCACCCAACCAACTGAGCCACCCAGGTGCCCAGAAGTAGATGTATATTAATAACTAAATGGAGAGAATGGGAAAGATGTTAATAACAAAGGCACAAAGTCCAAGTCACAGAAGTAAGAATTAATAAAATTTGTGAAGTTAACATACAAATTGGTTTTATGGAAAGACTGTTATAAAAACTAAGTCTGTAATTGAAAGCTACCATGAGAGACGATGGACTCTGAAAAACAAACTGAGGGTTCTAGAGGGGAGGAGGGTGGGAGGATGGGTTAGCCTGGTGGTGGGTATTGAGGAGGGCACATTCTGCATGGAGCACTGGGTGTTATGCACAAACAATGAATCATGGACCACTTCATCTAGAACTAATGATGTAATGTATGGGGATAAAAAAATAAATAAAAAAAAAGAAAGAAAGCTACCTTGACAAAATAATTTTAGTGAAGTAGATATTGGACTATGACTTAAAAAGGGAAAAATAATTCAACATCTAGTTAATATTCTAGAGAAACTGCCTTAAAAACTTTGTGAAGCTTGTTATCATTTATATACAAGTATTTGGATGATCTTCAAGTGCAGTGTATCTCTTAAAAATATTGCCTTAAAAAGTTTTTTTTTTCTATTTTCAAAGTGTCTTACTTGTTTTATTGAATTGTTTCCTAACATCCTACATTTTCATTTTCAAATAATATTGAGGATAAGTAATAATTTTTAAAAATTTTATTTATTTATTTATTTGATTGAGAGAGAGAGCAAGCAGGGGGAAGAGCAGAGGGAGAGGGACAAGCAGACCCCACGCTGAGCACAGAGCCTGACATGGGTCTTGATCCCATGACTCTGAGATCACAACCTGAGCTGAAATCAAGAGTCAGATGTCTAACCAACTGAGCCACCCAGGTGCCCCAGTAATAATTTTTGATAAAACATATGCAAAGACTATGTCAAGGACTTTGAAAATAGCAAAATACTTTTCTTTTAGTTGAATTGATTAAAACTGGTTATTCACTAGTATAATGGATATTGTTTTGCTGAGTATCAATTTCGCATCTCATATAATGGTAATATATTTTCTTGTGTTCTAGGATTTGTGTGAAATATTTGACATGTAGTAACCCATTGATTTTACTTAAAATACTATTTTTATAGTGTTATTAACATACTTCTACTTATCTTTTGAAAAATTTATTTACTCATTTTAGAGAGAGAGAGAGTGTGAGTGGGGCATAGGGAGAGAGAGGGAATCCTCAAGCAGACTCACCTCTGAGTGCAGAGCCTGACACAACGATCATGACCTGAGCTGAAATCAAGAGTCGGACACTCAACCAACTGAGTCACCCAGCTGCTTCCCTTCTACTTTTTTTTTCATATAAATCATAAGATACTAAGGCTTACCATCTTATTAAGGCTCAGAAGTTAAGTAATGCTTTAGGTTTTTAAGTAAAACATCAAAATTGTACTTGCATCTATAAAAATATGGTGTGACTTATCTTTTTTAAATGTCTCTAACTAATATGTTACTATACATGTAGTAGACAGTTAATCCTTGTGTGATGATTCACTTATCATGCGTCTACTTAAAATGTGGAATAATTACTCTGATATTTTCTGGGAATGCATAAATAAAAAATGCATGACCCAAACCAAATTGCTCATAGGCTACTTGCAAGAAAAATGTGGGAGGGTTATATGATAACATTATCAGTGTCAAAACAGAGTTTGTACAAAATACTGTAGAATTGTGAGGAAGACATGACCAAGTTGACTTGGTGAAGTCAGGGAGACTTCATCAAATAGGTGCATTTGAACTGCTTTAAAGACTGTATAGGAATTTATCTGAAGGGAAATGGAAGAAAGAACATTTCAGATAGAGGGCTGCCTTATGCAGAAGCTCAGAGATATTTACCATCAGTCATGTGATATGGTAATATTGGTGGCTTGGGGATTTCAGAAGGATAGAGTTTGACCACCAGTCCAGGTGCTAGATCAAGATGGGCCTTAGTTGCCCTGCTATAGAGCTATAGTTTGGTTCACTGAAAAATATAGAGTGACAAGAAAGAGAGTTAGGACCCTATGCAGTGGGCTGGGTGGGAGATGAGGAGTAACAGGGTAAAGGATAGAAAGAAGTTTGACTAGATGTTAGAGGCTTCTATGAGGTCAGTTTAGTAGAGTTTTGGTAAATGATTGGATGTGGAGGTGGGTGAAGATGAAGGGGAGTGAAGGATGATTCTCCGGTCTGTCTTGGCTGAGTATTTCAAGGGAACCCTGGGGCTGGAGCAGATAGTGAATTCAGTCTAGTTATGCTTAATGTGAGGTAACTAGGGGAGATACAGAGTAAGATATCCAGAGGGTAGATGGATAGTCAGGTCTAGCTCTGATATTATCCATTTGGAAGCCATCACTTGGAACAGATTGGATATTAGCTGAGCCTCAGAAAATGAAGTGTCTATGATCAGTACAGGGTAGAAGAGAGGACATTCTGGCCTGACTGGTGACATGTTCTTAGAATAATGAGAAGACAGATATTATTAAATTCAGCGTGTGCCGGAATAACGTATAATAAGGACGGATCATGGACCTGTAGGGTGAAACCAAATGTGGACGAAAGCAATAGAATAATTAAGAGTTGATGTGCTTTTAATATGAAGGGTCTTTTAGAAAAGGGAAATGACATCACATGATGAAAAAGCTGTTTAAGTACAACTCATCAGGTAGAGGTTGAAGGGGGAGACATTATTACAGTCAAACCCATGTGAGTTTTGGTTGCTGTGGTTAGAAGAGATGGGAGGGGGGTGCGTAATAGCCATGATACAGGAGAGTAACAAAATGAATGAAATGGAAATTTATGTTCAAATGATTGATAGTTATATTAGTGATTTGCTTACACTTAACAAATGCCCTTTATTGTTACCATGTTGCTTCTTATCTTTCTTCCACTTAGCCGTGTTTTCCAAGAAAATATTCCTCTGTGACCCTTGTTTCAGTCCATTTGGTCTTTTCTTTCTGTTCTGCTTGACTCTCATCTTTTTCTCTTTGTTTTTGCTGACCTGCTGAGTAGGCAGACAGCTCTGAAGGCAAGTTGTGTTGTAGAAGGGAGAAAAACATGTTCTGCAGTTATGATCTTACTTTCTTGGCAGGCAGAGAGAAGCAGGCTTTAAATTCTAGTGAAAACAACTGCCTTCAATTCAACGTAGCATTTCTGATGTTACTGTGACTTTAGAACCAAAGACGAAAAAAAGCAATAACAAACAAAAAAGAAACCTAAGTGAAAGCAAAGGAACTGCAGATTGCATTTATCGCTCTCTCTCACTGATAAAGACAATGATCCATACACTTTGACTGTCATTGCATTTTTGCCATCAAAGTCATTGTTTGTTTGTATGTTTGCTTGTCTTTCTGTCTTGTAAATGTGGGGCAAATATTGCAGGGCTATGGATGAGACTGTGATTGCCAATCACTTACCTTAGCTTGTAGACACAAGCAAATTTCAAGTTGGATCTGTCAAGGTATTTGTTTTTAGGTTTAGCAACTGTGGTGCTTCCTTAGACTGACACCATTCTATTTATTCTCATAACTGTTTTATAGATTTTTTTAAAAAAATATCTGACAAACTATTAAAAGTAATCCTCCATGGAAAAGCTCTTAGCAGGTTAAGCCCGTGTCTTCTTAGAAACTATCCTTGCCATATGTTTGGCAGATTATATACTCTCAAATTTTAATGTTGTAGTCTTAATCCCCAATCCCTCAGAATATACCGTATTTGCAAATACAGTCTTTAAAGGGCTGATTAATTTAAAATGAAGCCACAAAGGTGGAGCCTTAATCCACTATGACTGGTGTCCTTATAAGAGGAAGAGACACCAGGGATGCGTACATAGAGGTAGGGCCATCTGAGGACACAGGGAGAAGGCAGCCATTTGCAAACAAAGGAGAGGGGCCTCAGGAAAAACCAGACCTGTCCACACCTTGATCTTGGAGCATTAGCCTCCAGAACTGTAAGAAATACATTTCTGTTATGTAAGCCACCCAGTCTATTGTATTTTGTTATGGCAGTTGTAACAAACTAATACACCATACTTTCTAGTCAGTTTGTATTTTCCCTGAGTGAATTTTTGGTAGCATATAACTTATCTCTGCTGTAATTGAAAGTATGAGGCGTCCTGATGATTCAGTGAACCTTTCTCTTACTCTAACTTGCTTTTACACTTGTAATATTATACCAAGGCTAAGTGCTTTCTGTTCTCATTTTCTTGTTAGTGTGATATGTTTCACTTAGTTGCATTTTTCATTTTTCTAGACATTTTGAGTACATTTGCTAAAGCTGAAATGAGAATCTCAATAAATTAATAAAGAATGATTTAGTGACATCTGCTGTGTGCTTGAGCTTTTATTGATCTTCAAGAATGAAATTTTGAAGTAGAGAGTAATACATCAGGGAATTTTATAGATCTTATTAAATACAATTTTTTAAAAATCTATATCAAAAAGTAGATTCTCTGATCAACGTGAAGACAATATAGTGATGTAGTCAAGAGTCTGATCTGGAGTTAGCAGACTGTTGGTTGAAATCCTGGCTCAGCCTCTTGGACGCTGGGTAACACTGAGCAAGATAATTAATTAAATTAAAGTCTCATTTCTTTATCCATAGAACAGTGATAGCAATACTAGTGCCCAAATCATAGGACTCTGATTAATGCTGAGTAAGTTAGTTAATAAAGCAAGCACCTGGTTCATGGTAAATACTCCTTACATCTGAGCCATTATTATTATTACTACTATTATTATTTTCTGAATCTTATTGTTTACTAATCTGAAAAACCATTTTGTATTAATATTCATATTAGAACCTTATTATGATATTAAATTCAGTTAGGGTTTCTCACCCTTGGCTCTATTGGTATTTTGGGCTGGATAATTCTTTTTTATTTTATTTTATCTTATTTTATTTTAAAGATTTTATTTATTTATTTGACAGAGAGAAAGAGAAAGAGCACTAGCGGGGGCTGGGGGGAGAAGCAGGCTCCCTGCCAAGCAGAGAGCCGGATGTGGGGCTCCATCCTAGGACTCTAGGATCATGACCTGAGCAGAAGGCAGCCGCTTAATTGACTGAGCCACCCAGGCGCCCACTTTTTTTTTATTTTAAAGATTTTTAAAATTTATTTTGAGAGAGAGAGAGCACTTGCGCACATGAGCAGCAGGGGAGGGGCAGAGAGAGAAGGAGAGGGGAAAGAAGACTCCCCTGAGTGTGGAGTCTGATGTAGCTCAATCCCAGGATCCTGGGATCATAACCTGAGCCAAAGGCAGATGCTTAAGCGACTGAGCTACCCAGACACCCTGAGGGCTGGATAATTCTTTGTTGTGAGATCTTTCCTGTGCATGCAGTATGTTTAGTAGCATCCATAGGCTTTATCTATTAGATTCTGTTAGCAAACACCACGCCCCCCTAGTTATGACATCTAAAAGTGCCCCCAAGCATTGCCAAATGTCTTCTGGGGGACAAAATTGTCTTCAGTTGACAATCACTGAAAACAACTTGATTGACAAACAAAAAGTTGTTTGGGAAAATATTATATGTATCACCTGCTTCTTACAGGAGCTAACCTGATGCTCGATTTATTTTGTTAGCGTTGGGATTTTGTAATACAGTTTTTCTTTTAAAATATAATTAAAACGGGTCAGCTGAAATGTAACACATAATTCATTATGGCATAAGGCAAAAACATCTTGGTATGTCTTTTTTTTCTAAAATAATAATATGTAACAATGGAAAAATATAATTGGCTTAAAAATTGATCACATACATTTTAATGAAGATCTGTATTTGGATGAAGCAAGTTACACCTACGTCTTATCAGAGCTAACTCAAATATTATCAGCAATGGAAGCAATTACTGCCTGATACTTTTCGTGTACTGTAGAGCACTTTGACTAAAGTAGCACTGGGGGCAGGAGAGAGAAATGTAAGCATTCATCGAAGCGTACTGCCATATTTCATTGTTAAATGTGTAGAAAGATGAAGTGTGGGGGTAGTTTTAAAAAGTACCGTAGAGGCACTGTTTTGCTAGAGAAATAAAATACATGGCAGTCAAATGAATACCATCCTTCTAAATTACAGTGTAAGTGGAAATTACTGTGGCTCAAAAACCCAATAGAAAGTTAAAAAAATGTTCAGTATGTATGTGGGAATCCCAAAGTGTAATGATGTATCAAATCTTGTGTCTGGCATCTCTTTAGGATCAGTCAAAATGATCTGTATCTGTCAATTACCATTCATCAGTCCTTTGCTGCTTAAAAGTTGGGGTGTATCATTATTGATATACTGGTCTGTGAAATAGGCGTGCATATATATACTTAAAGGCGTATATATATATATAAAAGTAAATATATATGTATACTTAAAGGATAAAAGATTATATATGTATATATATCATACTACAGTGTAGAAGTCCAGAGCTGTAAGTACCAAGTGGATCCAGAATTCCAGGTTTACCAGATATAATGGGAAATGATTATCCTTCTTATAAAAAAAATTGCAATTATAATAACTTTAAGAGCCTAATGGAGTTTTTCATATGTTTAATAGTTACTATAACAGGTTTTCATGTGAAGAAGTTACATAATCATTTATTGGCAAGGTAACAAGTGGGAAAAAATGGCTTATCTCTTTACTGCTTAGTCTGTAAGAAAAAGTTCTTTTGTTGCCACTTTGAAGATGGTATCCCACAGTTTTTGTCATAGGATTTTTTAAACGTCTTTTGTTTTCATTTTGTTGGATACCATTTCTCTTTGAACAATATGTGCACATCTTTCCAAAATAAAAATATAGCTCTATGTAAATATATATTTTCCTTCCTCAGTTAAGTGTTTATTATTGACTTGGGTAATTTTCTGTCAACATGTTATTTAAATATACTACCCAAAAATTGGATGCAAAATTTTTAGCAACCCCACTTTCTTTTTCCTTCAATTCGTTTTGTCTTACAGAATCAAAGTTGAGATCAAGAATAGAGAGAAAGAGAAACAAGGTTTTTAAATGTAATAATAATTAACAATTGTATAATTTTACTATAAGGATTTTTTAAAAATTATAATAGTAGGGTGATACAGATGTGGTGAGAAAAAGTGAGCCTTTGGGTGGACAAGGGCTTGGTAGGTGGAGCAGAAGTGGCAGAAGTGGTACTAATCCTAGCTCCCTGGGCTCCAGTGCCGGTGTGCTCTGCTCCATCCCAGGGTCTGCTGGATCAACTTTTCTCACAGTTGTCGCTGAGGAAATGAACTTGGGTTGCCTATTGCAGTGTGCACTTCCCTTGGTGGGGTCTTTCAAAGACTGATGAAGACAATCAAAAGGTTTGGAGAACGATGAAACTCTGATCTCTGTTTTTTTTTGTTTTGTTTTTTATAAAGCCTTGAGGATCTCTCCTCTGATGCTGAGAAACACAGCAGCCATTTTAGGAGGGAAATGATACTGAAATACGAATCCACATTTAACAGCAAAGTATCAGATATGGTGAGGTGCTCAAAGAGGGAGTATGTGAATAAATTGCTGCTTTCTTTTTAAAGCTTCATAATATCAGGTGATGTAGACACATACACATATACATACACATACGTATATACATACATACATACACATACATATATATACGTACACACATACATATATGTATATATACACATACATGCATACATAAACACATAAGTATATATAAACTATATATGACATATATGTGACACATATGATATATACTATATATGATATATAGAATATATAGTTTTTATACTGCATATATAGTAGAGAGGAAAGTGAGTTGTGTTAAAATAGTGAAATATTCTAATACTTAATATTTTTATTATTGCCTTTTCCTACACACTCATCTTTAAAATAATTAATATTCCCTTCAGAAATACTGTCTTTATATTGTACTGTACTAGAAAGTAACAATACATTATTGAAAAACTTAAAGGAAATCACATGTCGTTTGTTTCAGTAACCACAGCTGAGTATTTTATGTCTGCTTCCTACCACAGACACAATATTTGACCCCTGATCCAAGGACATAGGGTTTTATAAACTCCAGAATAGAATATCCTCACGGAAACTTGGGGAGCATGTGTCAGACTGAGGACTGATGCTCAGATAAGAGCCAACAGTAGTTCTAACTCTCAGTAACAGTATCTCTCCTATCATCTCATGAATCAGACATTGTCTGAGTGGAAATCAGAAGATAATGCCAAGGAGACATCAAATGTGCAGAATGTTCTATTCTGTAGAGTAGAACTTGTTAAATTTCATCCCTGTTTAAATCTCAATTACTGAAAGAAGCAAATGGTGAAAAATTACCTCATTCCTTCTTGATGCTGAAGCTTTTAACAATTAATTAATAATGAAGATTCAAATCAAGTCAGAGAATTTATTTCACTTAATTCATTTCATTAAGCTTTTTCCTTTTAAATAGAATATACATACTCATTGATACAGGTATCATTGGATGGATGGATGTCATTAGGTGTATAGATACAAGAAATTTTCCTTTCTAGGTCAACATATCATAAATTCTACTCCAACATATGAACTATATGCTATTTATATGTAAACCACGTGATTCTCCTATTTAACAAAGAGTTTCATTCAGTATACTGTCCTATCCTAACTCCAAACTTTCAAAGATATATTTAGAAATTATTTTCGGGGGCGCCTGGGTGGCTCAGTTGGTTAAGCGACTGCCTTCGGCTCAGGTCATGATCCTGGAGTCCCAGGATCGAGTCCCGCATCGGGCTCCCTGTTCGGCAGGGAGTCTGCTTCTCCCTCTGACCCTCCCCCCTCTCATGTGCTCGCTCTCTCTTTCTCTCTCTCAAATAAATAAATAAAATCTTAAAAAAAAAGGAAATTATTTTCTTTTGTAAAACACTATATATTTTTCAGTGTTCATGCTTTTTAGCAAAAGCAAAGTTAGGATATAAAAGCAAATTGTTTGAATATTTTTTTTAACTTGTTCTCCTGGTTGTACTAATACCTGACTGCTTGAAAATCTTAATAATTATTGCCTCTTAAATAAAGCCCAAATAAAACCCAAATTCCTAAGCCTCGAGACTTTAAGGTCCATAAAGGCAGACAACTTGTGTGTCTTATCTGTGGCTGATATGATCAATGCTTGCTGTTGTGCTTGTCTTCTAGTAGGCACAAAGGAAATATTTGTAAAAGGATAAATGTTGCAACAAAGCACTGAATTATCTGATCTCAGTCTGCTTTACTGAGCTTATCTCCCATAATTTATCTTCACGTATTCTGTATTTTAACCCAATTAACTATGTTTCCCTGTTCCCTACATATGGCCCTACTTTCCCCATGTATTTTATGTTACTTCTCCTTAAAATAGCTTGCCCTCATATCTGCAGGTTCCATTTTTCCTATCATTCTAAGAACCACCAGTTCACGTGTACTCTGCTCCTAGGGTTTTTCTAATCTCATTTAGATTTTTTTTTTTTTAATCTTCTAAAAACTCCCTCAGCACTTTATCTGCATTTCTTTTACTAAATTTCTTTCTTTTTTCTTTCGGAGCAGTTACCGAATATATCTCTTCTCCCTTCTTGCAGTGAGTGAGTGTAAGAGCTAGAGAGGGTCATAGCTCCTCTTTCTTCTCAAGCGCCCAGCACAGAACCTTCGGTGTGCTTCTGCAGTTCATTCAATGACTGTTGAGCAAATGGACACATGGCTTCTTTGTTCATGCTTAACTGCAGGATTGATTCTTTTACTTGTCACTTTTCCCCTTAGGTATCTTCCAAACTCCCCACAGCTGATGTTGATTGGCTAGGAATCCAACAGAACTTGGCTCCTAAAGTTACCCGAAGAGTAACTTTTGGTTCCAGGTATATAACAAGATCGAATTTGAATTAGGAGAAAGAATCTTGACTTCTATGACTGGCTTCTCTAAAAACTGATTGAATACATTTGCCTCAGAACTGATGATTCAAAAACAAAAAAACCAAAAACCTAATATCTATGCAAAAGCACCTAATACGGTACATGCCAATAGTAGGTGCTCAATAATTGCTCCTGTTTTCCATTTCCTAGTATTATGCCCCTTCACTTTCCTCTTTTCTTACCTTTTCCTTCCTGTCCTCCCTTTTAAAAATAGTAATTTTCTTAAATAAATCTTAATTCCTTTTAAACTTTCAAGCCCTTTTGAAACTTTTGTGACCTGAATTTTATATTATATCAATTGAGCCTTTTCCATTTAGGGCGTTTGATTTCCCATATGCAAAAACTGGAAGAAAAATCTTTTTGCTTTATGTTGAAAAGCAGAAGACTAACAACAGTGCCTTAAGCTTCCAGGATGAAGTGTATAAATAAAAACTTAAATATAAATAAAAATAATGTATAAAAATACTATTGGTTGGCAATATCTAGATATGCTGCTAGCATTTACCTCCCACATCCTCTTCAGAATGAAGTACGTAGAGAGGTCAGGTATAGACACACATTCATGGTTAATTGATTTTCAAAAAAGATGCAAAAGCAATTCATGGAGAAAGGATAGCCTTTTCAAAAAACGGTTTTAGAACAATTGGGCATCCAAATGCAGAATAAATGAGGATTGATGCGTACTTTGCACTATATACAAAAATTAACTCCAAAATGGCTCACAGATCTATATGTAAAATTTAAAACTCTGAGACTCTTAGAAGAAAACATAGTAGAAGTTTTTGTGACCTTTAATTAGGTAAAGGTTTTCTAAATACACTCCAAAGCATGGCCCATAAAATAAAAATACTGTCAAATCAACCTTTATCAAAATATATATAAAAAAAAAACCCTCTGTTCTTCAAAAGACACTGTTAAAAGAATGGAGATATAATCAGCCTACTTGTAGAGAGAAATTGAGATAAAATAATTCCAAATCATATACCTGATGAGGTTCTTTTATTCAGATTATATAAAGGAATCTCAAAACTCAATAATAATAAAAAAACCCAACAACCCAATTATAAAAAGGACAAACTATTTGAATAGATATTCAGCAAAGAAGATATACAGCAAGTAAATACATTAAAACATGATTAACATCTTTGGCCATTAGGGGAATGCAAATTAAAATCATGATATGACACCACCATATTCCTGCTAAAATGGTTAAGAACTGGGGCACCTGGGTGGCTCAGTCAGTTAAGTGTCCGCCTCTTGATCTCAGCTCAGGTTTTAATCTCAGGGTTGTGAGTTCAAGCCCCACACTGGGCTTCACGCTGGGTGTGGAACCTACTTAAAATAAAACTTAAAAAAAATGGTTAACAACAACAACAAAACGATGGTACCAGAGAGAGCAACTTGATCCATACGTTGCTAGCGGGATGCAAAATAGTATAGTCACTTAGGAAAATTGTTTGGTTGTTTATTTTAAGGTAAACTTACACTTATTACATGACCCAGCAGTTCCACACTGGGTATTTACCCAAGGAAAGTAAAAACTTATGTTTACCTAAATACATGCATGCAAGCGCTTATAGCAGCTCTGTTCACTGCAAACAGCAATCACTGCAAACAAGTGTCTTTCAACTGGTGACTGGATACAAACCATTGTATGGTGCATCCATTCAATGCAATACTTCTCAGCAACTGAAATGAACTAACTACTGATAAGTGCAATGACATGGATGAATCTCAGATTCATTATGCTAAGTGAGAAAAACTAGACTCAAAAGGGCGATAAGCTGTATGTTTCTTTTTATGACATTCTGGAGAAAGCATAATTATAGAGACAGAAAACAGATCAATGGTTGCCAGGGGAAGGGAATAGAGGGTGGGATTTTCCACAAAAGGGCACAAGGAAATCTTATGGGATGATGGAACTATTTTATGTCTTGATTATGGTGGTAGTTACATAGTTGTGTGTGTTTTCCAGAACTCATAGAACAATACATTAAAAAGGGTGACTTTGGTATGTTAGAATTATTATTATTATTATTTTTTAGGATTTTATTTATTTATTTGACAGAGAGAGAGACAGCAGGAGAGGGAACACAAGCAGGGGGAGTGGGAGAGGGAGAAGCAGGCTCCCCGCGGAACAGGGAGCCCGATGCGGGGCTCGATCCCAGGACCCCGGGATCATGACCCGAGCCGAAGGCAGACACCCAATGACTGAGCCACCCAGGCACCCCTAGAATTATTTTATATGTTGATTTTGATGGTGGTTACATGGTTGTAACTCACAGGACTGTATATCAAAAACAGTGAAATTTACTGAATGTAAATTATGCTGAGGGTGCCTGGGTGACTCAGTTGGTTAAGCTTCTGACTCTTGATTTTGGCTTAGGTCATGATATCAGGGTCCTGGGATCAAGTCCTGAATCAGTCTCCACGCTCAGCACATTCTTCTTACCTCCCCCAGCCTACAGCATGTATGTCCTTGGGCAAATCACTTAACTACTTAACTACTTTGTACCACAGTTTCTCAAAATAGTTGTACTGATAGTTCTTATCCCATAGGATCATTATTAAATAATGCATGCACATAACAGTGTTTAGCACATAATTACTCAATACATTTAGCTTGTTTTTACTTAAAACATTTTCTGTTTCTATAGGAGTATCTTGCCTCACAGGCTGAGACAGTTACCATATCTACCATTTTTGCATTAGTGCATTTAGATCCTGTGTTAAACAGTAGAGTGGATATTTGTAGGTAATGGAAAACTTGTAAAGGGGTTTAGGTAATTTGTGGCTTTGTGGCTTAGGTTTTAAATAAGTAGAATTTAAAGAAATCTATAGTTTGAATCTGGGCTAACAATGGATGAAAGGTCAGTGTTGAGAGTTGTTTTGATATAAATGCCCTTTTTTTGCTTATTTCTTTTTCTGAGTTTCCTTTCCTTATAGAAACTGATAGTGCATCTGTCCCACTATGTTTTCTATGATGATAAATACATTTAATAGAACTGAGAGATTTCCTATTATTTTACTTACAGATAAACACCAGGCTCTGGACATTTAACTTTGTCCTTTTATCACTTTTTGCCTGAGAAGCTCTGATTTATTTACTTTCCCTTTATTTTATACTCAATATTATTCTCCTTTACTTTTACTCTCTACATAGGAGTACAGTTCATTTTTTTTGCATGGAACTTTAAAAAAATTTTAATTCCAGTGTAATTAACATACAGTGTTATATTAGTTTCAGCATACAATGTAGTGACTCAAAAAAGCTATACATTACTCAGTGCTCATCGTGATAAATTAACCTTAATCCCCTTCACCTATTTCACCCATCCCCCCACTGCCTCCCTTCTAACCATGTAACCATCAGTAACCCTCAGTTTGTTCTCTATATTTAAGAGTCTGTTTTTTTTTGTCTAGTTTTTAGTTTGTTCATTTGTTTCTTAAATCCCCCATATGAGTGAAATCATTTGATATTTGTCTTTCTCTCACTGACTGATTTCACTTAGCTTAATACCCTCTAAATTCATCCATGTTGTTATAAAAAACATGGAACATTTTTTCCAAATAGATTCATTTTTAATATTTTTTTTGAATCTATATGATGCTGAGGAAGTTTTCCATATAGGATTGTTTCCTTTTTACAGTACAGGTTCAGTTCTTTTTTCTTTTTTTTTGTTTCCCTACCCACCCATTCCACCCCATCCCCTGCCCCAAATATTTCTTAGGCTTGTTCCTTAATTCTTTCCAAATTTTTTCTGAACAAGTGTACTGTTAATTTCAAATAATCCATTTTTATTTTCATGCTCTGAAGTGATACTCTCTGCCTCTGTTACTATCTACTTGCAGAGCAAAGATGGAAAATCTTGTGATAACATGATTATAAACTCCACCATTAAAGTTACTGCCAACTGATTACTTATTCTAGTGTTTAAGAAATTTATTCATAGGGGCGCCTGGGTGGCTCAGTCAGTTAGTCGGACTCTTGATTTCAGCTCAGGTCGTGATCTCAGGGTCATGAGATCCAGCCCCATGCTTGAGATTCTCTTTTTCACTCTCCCCGCTGCTCCCTGTTCGCACGTGCACAAGCACGCTCTTTCTCTCTCTCTCTAAAAAAAAGAAAGAGATGCCCTCTATGCTATTCCTTATGTTCCACAAATAAGTGAAACCATATGATAATTGACTTTCTCTGCTTGACTTATTTCACTTAGCATAATCTCCTCCAGGAAGGGAAAAATGAGGGGAGGGGATTGGAGGGAGAGATGAACCATGAGAGACTATGGACTCTGAGAAACAGGGTTTTAGAGGGGAGGGGGCAGGGGGATTGGTTAGCCCAGTGATAGGTATTAAAGAGGGCACGTACTGCATGGAACACTGGGTGTTATACGAAAACAATGGATCGTGGATCACTACATCAAAAACCAATGATGTATGGTGACTAACATAACATAATAAAATTTAAAAAAAAAAGAGAGAGAGAGAAAAAAATAAAAGAAATTTATTCAAGAAATATTTTGCTTTTGCTTTTCTCTTAAGAAACCTATGTTAAATAGGAAAAAAAATGTTCACTTCCATGTTAAAAAATTAAGTGAGCAGGCATATGCATAATCCCTCAGAAATTATCTTTCTGTGTACAAATATTCAAAAAGTAGTTTCCTCCTTTCTTTACTGATTCCTTTCTTGGCAGACAGGAGCATGGGTCCTTATTCTTTCATTAGTAACATTCTTTGAGCAATGTATGTTAGTAGTGAACAGAGCAACTTGTAGGTAGGAGGGGAAAAAATCAAGTTGACAACAAAATTATTGGTAGAAGTATTTTCATAGGAAGTTTGAAGTGAAAATGATATCCAAAATAAAATATCTAAAAAATTAGAAATTATGAGCACACCTTAAAATGGTCTTTAAATATTCTGTATGACTTCAGTGCACTGCATGACATATTCAGTGTCTAATTATGTTGGTAAAATATGATGTGGGACATAACTTTGTTAAAAGTAAAAAAAATTCCTATTGTAACTTTGCATATGTATGACAAATTACTCTCTTTAGGCAAAATTAACTGGAGGTTTGATCAAGGATCTAGACTCTCCAGTTCACTAAATCCCACATAATTATTTCTCTACTCATATGATTTCCCTCATAAATAGGGATTTTTGTCATATAATGTTTTATTTTGCTACTTAGCTTATGTAGCTATAGCTATCACTTGGAAGCAGCAGTTCTCTCTGTGAGAAGGCAGGATATCTTTGATGGGTTTCTTCACAGCAGGGGTCCTCCCTCTTGAGCCATGTTTTCCAATATGTAGCTAATTTTCTTTTTTTCTTTTTAATTGAACCAATATTGTTCATGGTATTACAGTTGTATATGAATTGAAGTAAATACAATGCCTTTTTTATGGGAGTGTGATGAGTCCATTACTCATCTAGAATTTATTATCTGACCACAGCATTCACAGCAATTTAAGCATATTCCTGCCTCTGCAACATATACACATTTTTGGAGACAAACCAAATGTATAATCATTAAAATAGTTAGGGCGCCTGGGTGGCTCAGTTGGTTAAGCGACTGCCTTTGGCTCGGGTCATGATCTGGAGTCCTGGGATCGAGTCCCACATTGGGCTCCCTGCTCAGCGGGTGGTTTGCTTCTCCCTCTGACCCTCTTCCCTCTCATGCTCTCTGTCTCTCATTCTCTCTCTCAAATAAATAAATAAAAAATCTTAAAAAAAAAAAAAACAGAGATAAGCACATAATTACAAGATTGCATTGAGTTTCAGCTATAAGAGTGGGAATGACTAATTGGAGGAAGTATCCCAGAGGTGCAATTTTAAGGAAGAAAACTCTAGGGACAGGAGGAGGGATGCTGTTCCATGAAATTAGAATAGTCTGAGAAAAGTAAATTTAAAAATAAGGAGCTAACTACAAAGATAGCACTAAGGCAAGCTAGAGTCTTTATTCACAAATATATTTTTGTTAAATATCTAGTTTCAGATTCATTCTCATTAGGAATATTGCATTTTCAAGTAGAGCTTTCAGAGGGTTGTGACCTAACCAGAACAAAGGCAATAGGGTGTGATCTAATGGCCATTTTCAACTTTAATACATAATATATCTCTCTACTGGGTCAAGAATTGAGTATTCCCTCAGGCAAAGGAGATCAACTGAAATCTAAATTTTACTGTTAAATAAGCCAATAAGAACTTTTATCTTTGTGCTATAATTCTGTGAAAGGATTTTTTTCATGTGAGAATTCCTGATCTCCCATAAAGATAAAAGCTTAGGTAAGAAAAGTGTGTTAAGCTGATTTTGTCCTATTTCTTAGAGCTGTGCATCTTTTTATATTACCAAATTGGAAAGAAAAAAAAAGAATTACTTTTCTATATGAAAAATAATTGAAAACATGTTGGCCAAAAGTCACTATTATTCTGTTGAGTTTAACGTTCTCCAAATATACCTTCCAACTGGTTAAAAAAAAAAAAAAATCCCAAGTCTTACAATACATTTTGTTTGCTTATAGTAATTTAAGTATTACTGGACAGCTAGGTTTATCTTATTCATCATAGAAATATTTTAGTAGCATCCTTACTTTTTTTTTTTTAAAGGCTTTACTTATTTATTTGACAGAGAGAGACACAGCGAGAGAGGGAACACAAGCGGGGAGAGAGGGAGAGGGAGAAGCAGGTTTCCCGCTGAGCAGGGAGCCAGATGCAGGGCTCAATCCCAGGACCCTGGGATCATGACCTGAGCCGAAGGCAGATGCTTAACGACTGAGCCACCCAGGCGCCCCACATCCTTACATTTTTAATCTAAGGCAAAATATTGATCAGCCTATCCTAGGGTGTAGTTCATACATTAGTTGATCAATTTAACTGTCCTGATAACTTCAGATTCATACATCAAGTGCTTTTTATAGTACTTAAAAAATCCTTGAGTTCTTTGTACTTGAATTAATTTTCAGTCTTTCTTCTTACTATACTTAAAGTTATTGGTGGTAGAGTTATCATTAAATAAATGGGAATTTGGAATCAAGCCTATAACTGATACGGATAATAAGAACAGCTCAAATTTTACTTAAACCCTTAAATATGTCTTGGCTTAAAGCACTATGACCTACGTTCCCTGAATTTGTTACAAATCTTCATAGTATTTTAAGGATGATAAAGAGTGTCAAAACAGTGCAAGTGTTAGCATATTCATATGACAATTTGAAAATAGTCAATTACTCACATGTAAAACTAAAACATTACAAAAATTTGAGGAATATATGAATTAATTTATTTTAGTCAGGTTGAGTTTTTATTCTTACTGGGCTTGTGTATAGGTTTCTTTTATCTGACTACTAAAAACTAAAGAAAACACTAAGAAAAAGGCAAGAAGGAAAACTTTTTTTTTTAAGTTTTGAAAAAACTGTACATTGACAGTTTGTAAAATAGATGTACAGTGCACTTTCTTATTCCCTTCTGGTCTCCTTTTCATTCTTTAAATATGTATGCAGTGCTGACTTTAAGTGCTGGAGAAATTAAGGTGAATATAATAGACTTTGCCCGGGAAATTTTCATAAACTATTGTGGGACAGACACCTTAACAGATTACCCCAATTAAATACATTAAGTGACATGGTGCAAAGAGAAGGAAGGTCACCTAATCCAGCTTGAAGCTAATCTGGGAGTGCAAAACAAAGATAAGAGGGACCAATGACAAGAAAATCTTTTTTTTTTTAATGTTTGAAATATATAAACAGAAATATTTGAAGAGGATTTATTCAGAAATTAAAAATTCTTTGTGTGTGATAAAATCATATATTATGATTTCCATATCATTTAGACTTTGTGGTTAATCTACGGAATAAATGTTTATTAAAAAAACAGTTCTGAAAGCACTCAATACACATTTGTTGAATGTATTAATTCATCAGTTCATTTAGCAAATATTTATTGAACATTTGTTTAGTGTCAGTCATTGCAGTTGACTCACAGGAGGCCATCAATGATGAATGCAATGCATAACTGATATAGAAAGTTATAAGGCAATGACCCTTGTGGAACAAAAAGTTAGAAAAGAGAGGGGATAGGAAATGGTGGGAGGAGGGACAAATATTAAATTGCACGTCTGGGCAGGCCTCATTGAAAAGTTGACATTTGAGCAAATACATAAAGTTTATCTTGTGGGTAGTGGGTAGTTGATCATATGGGGCAGTGAGAACAGCTATTGTCGAGGTGGCATCCTGCCTGCTGCATTTGAGGGGCAGCAAGGAGGCCAGTTTGACTAGAGGAGAGGGAAACTGTTGGAAATTAGTAGGCAATAAGGTTAAAGAAGTAATGGGAACAAGGGCCTTTTAAGCAATTATAGACTGTGGGGTTTACTTTGAATGAACAGAGGAACCATTGTAGAGTTTTGAGAGTAAGTGTGACATAGTCTGCTTTACTTTTAAAAGGATTATCTGGCCACTGTGTTAGGAAGAGACTTTGATAGAGGCCAGATAGAATTAATAATACCAATTAGTCTATTACAGTAATTTAGGGGAGAGGAGAAGATGGTTCACACTAGGGTGGAGCAGTGGAGTAGGTGATAAGTAGTCAGATTTTATGTTTCAAAGTCAGAAATAATAGTTTTTGTTGATGGATAGGATTTGCAGTGTGAGACCAAGATAAGAATCAAGGATGACCACAAGGTTTTAAGACAGAACAACTGGAAGATGGAGTTACCATAAACTGAATGATAAAAAATGTTCACTTTACCTAACTTGCTGATATTAATATTCAGGGGTAGAATTCAGGTGGATTTGGTTATAGAATATGGATAGAATGTTTTGAGAAAAAAATGGAGGGAAGATAAAGAAAAACTAGGGAAAATAGTCAGGATTTTGTATTTAAGTTAGCTATTTTGCAACTTCTTTTCCCTTGAATAGTCTTTGGGGTCTTGTCCATGGTTGCAAGTAGAGTAATAAAAGTTCAGTCATAATAATTTACACTATAAGGACTTGATCAGAAATAGCATGGACTCTACTTTGTTTTTAAGGCATTGCCTCTGGTATCCACATGTAAATATTTAATTCCTACCAAACTGTATATGCACTATTATGTTAAACTACTGTATAGAAATCTTCTGAGAAACATGTGATGCTTTTTTAACATGATTAAACTTGTTTCATCTATTCTTCATCTGAGAAACAGCCCATGGAGATATTGCAAAATGATTAATTTTTCATACTATTTCACTGCTTCTACGAAGTTGCATTGTTGGTAAGATACATTTTGAAAATATTTTCAGTATTTAAATACACTACATTTTTCATAGTTTTTTTTTTTTTCATTAGCATTATGAATCAGACAACATTCCTGCAAGAGAAAGATAACACACAAAAAGTGACTGTAAGGGGAAAACTTAATAAAGGGGATATTTACAAAGGTGTGGGCTGGGTTAAAGGATATGAAAAAGAGATAGTGAAGCTTAGAGAATAGGCTCACAAGGCCAAGGTTGGTGTTATACTTCCTAAACAAAGGGAAGGAATAGTTTTGCAGGTACCCAAAGGACAGGGTTGTAGCGCTTAGTATAGTTGTATCTGTACAAGATGGCCACTCAAAAGAAACAGTAAACTTTGGTAAAGGAATAGAGCCTGGAATAATGCAAACTTGACCTAACTTGTCTTACACATGATGATGCTCTTTAAAATTTAAATATATGTAAAAAATCAAATGGGCATTTTAGAACTGAAAAATGCAATATGGGAAATTAAAACTTCATTGGATGAGGATTAACTGAAATCTAGATACAGCAGAAGACAGAATTAGTGAACTCATATCAGGCTAATGGAAAACATACACACTGAAGCATAAGATTTAAAAAAAAAAAAGGTAGAAGGAAAAGAAAATAATATTGTAAAAGATGTGTCATGCAGCCAAGAGAGACAAAAAGACAAATGATTAAGATCCCAGAAAGAGAAGAGAGAGACAGAACAGGACAGAAACAATTATCAGAAAAATGGTGCTTGAGCCTCTTTTCAAATCTGATGAAATACATCAGTCTACAGACTTAAGAAACTTACCAATCTGTAGGCAGTATAAATATAAAGAAAACATCACCAAGGCACAGTGGAACCAAATATTTCAAACTAAAGATAAAAGATAAAACTTAAAAAGGAATCTTGAAAATACACAGAGGAAAATATATACATTACCTTTATAAAAGCAACAGTAAGGGGCCCCTGGGTTGCTCAGTCAGTTAAGTGTCTGCCTTTGGCTCAGATCATGATCCCAGGGTCCTGGGATCCCTCTCCCTCTTCCTGCCACTCCCCCTGCTTGTCCTTGTTCGCTCTCTCTCTCTGTCAAATGAATAAAAATAAAATAAAATAAAATAAAATAAAAGCAACAGTAAGACTGACAACTGACTCCTATAGAAGCAAGAAAATATGAAGTGATGTCTTTAAAGGGCTAAAGGAAAAAAGTCAACAAAGAATTCTGTACTCAACTGTGTGTTCTTCAGAAATTTGTACAAAATAAATACAAATATTTATTTTTAAATACATATTTTAATTTTTTAATTTTTTACTTTTTTTAAAGGTTTTATTTATTTATTTGAAGAGAGAGACACAGCGAGATAGGGAACACAAGCAGGGGGAGTGGCAGAGGGAGAAGCAGGCCTCCCGCCAAGCAGGGAGCCCAATGTGGGGCTCGATCCCAGGACCCTGGGATCATGATCTGAGCTGAAGGCAGACGCTTAACGACTGAGCCACCCAGGCGCCCCTAAATAAATATTTTTAAACAAAAATACTTTTTACAAAAACAAAACTCTCACTACAAGAAATACTAAAGAAATTTCTTTGGCTTGAAGGAAAATAATTCCAAGTGAAAGCACAGAATGCAGAAAGAATAAAAGAGCTCCAGAATGGTCAACTGTAGATACGGGTCAATATAAAAAATCACTTATACTTTTATACTCTAGTAACAAAAAATTATAAGATGAAAATTTAAAGATACCATCTACAATAGCATAAAAACATAGAATACCCAGGAGTGGATTTAATATATGTGTGAGACATTCTATACTGAATGCCTTAAAACATTATTTAAGAGAATTTAGTGAAGAGCTAAATAAATGGAGAATATACTTGATCTATATTTTATTATTATTCAAATTTATATCTAAGCATTGTTTTACATCTTGATGTACATTAGATAATTCTAATATTTACATAGAAATTCAAAGGACATAGCATAACTAGTCTTTAAGAAGAAAGCATGTTATTATCAGATTTCAGGACTCATCATAAAGTTAAAGAAGTTAACAGAATATGGGATTAGTTCAAGGATCGAAAATTCAACCAATAGGATAGACTATAGAGTATATAAATAAATCAACACATAGACATTGGGGAAAGGATGGTCTTTTAATGAAAGTGGTTATTCTTTCTTTCCATACATAAAAATTAACTTGAAAATGACCATTAACAGAAGTATGTAGTATTATTCATTTTCTAATTCAGGTGACTTGCACAATTCATGGCACGTATTGGAATTTTTTTTTTTTTTTTTACATATTGGAATTTTAATAAAAAGATGATGAACCTGTGACACTTAAATCTCATTTTATGAAATTTTTATTAAAATTCATAATTAGGATCAGCAACATGACTGATCCAGAATTTAGGATCCTGGAACTTTTGCTATTGAGGGCTGAAGGAATATAAATGAGGGCTGTTTCTATAGGTGCTTGACATGTGACTCTACATTTGAATTTAAGGGGATTCACAACTGAGCTGCCATCCAAGGATTTAGAAATCTACATTTAAGGAGCCTATCACAAAACAGAGTTCTTTACTTGGTGTTGAAGTAAAGAAGAAATGGAAGGGTGGTCTTTCATGTTCCCTCTGTGTCACTAAAAAAGGGAAACCTCATTATAAAAGATGATTTCTAAAATTTCTAAGAGTTAACATGATACTATCATATGGTTCTATGTATTGATAACCCCATACAAAATAGTTGGCTCAAAAAGACTTAATCCAAATTAGCATCAAAGACAGACATAGGAGAGAGTGATATGGATGAGGTAAAAGGCTGGCATCCTTTAATGAAGAATATGAAAGGACTTGGAAAAAGAAACAAAGAAACTGTTAAAAGTCACCAAAAAAAAAAAAAAAGAAAAATAATAATCTATTACCTTTCCTCTTCACTATTGTGATAAAGACTCAAGTTTAAGATAAGAAAAGTTTTAGCATTTAGCTATTAATAAAGAGATCTTAATATAGTTATGGATCAATGGACAATAATGATTTTCTGTGAATTGTATTTTTATATTTATTTGCCTTTTCTAAAACTTCTATAATCAATCACAGTCAAGGAAATACTAATTTTTCAAAAATGAATTTTTAAAATAAAATTTAATGCTTCAGAAATGTTTTCTGATTTATAACTTTTTTGTTGCAAGTTGGCACTTTTTTCTTTATTAATTCAAGCATCATGGCTTTTCTACCAGTATTTCATTCAATACTAAAAGCTGAAATAATAGGGATGACTGGGTAGCTCAGTCAGTTGAGCGTCTGACTCTTGATTTCTGCTCAGGTCATGATCTCAGGGTTGTGGGATCAGGCACCAAGTCGGGCTGTGTGCTCAGCAGGGAGTCTGCTTGAGATTCTCTCTCTTCCTCTCCCTCTGCTCCTTCCCCTTCACCCCCCTCAAATAAATAAATAAATATTTAAGAAAAAAAACCCAAAATACAAAAAGCTGAAATAATAACAAATTTATTTGCTTTCATTGGACCTATATTGAGAATTGATGCCCTTTGGATAAAGAGCTCATATTTAAAATTGTCAAGAATTTCTGGGTTTTTAATGTTACACCATGTGTAACAAGCTACTTTAATATCTTTAATACAGTGTCATCTGTCCCTAAAAAATAGGAATTTATAGATGAACACTTTGATTATTGACAGAAAAAAAATACACTTTGTTTTTGGTTGTACCATTTTTGAATTTCCAAATACCTTTGAACTTTAAATACTATGTAAGTACAGCCAATCCTCATTATTCATGGATGGTGTGTTTGTGAATATACCTACACACTAAATTATATTTGTAACCAAAAATTAATACTTATGACTTTTTCAGTCATTCTTGCATATATGCAGAGAAGTAAAAAATCCAAGTTACTCAATGCACACATTGGCACCTGAGAACAAGGTAATGCTGTCTGTTTCAGCTTGTCTCATGTAAGCAAGTATTCTCTTAGCAGTCTATGGGGTACTATTTTTTTTTTCATTTTTGTGGGTTTTATTGGTGCTTTCACTTTTGAAAATGGTCCTCAAGCACAGTGCTGAAGTGCTGTCTAGTGTTCCTAAGTGTAAGAAGGCTGTGATGTGCTTTATGGAGAAAATATGTGTGTTAGATAAGCTTTGTTCCAGCTTGAGTTATAGTACTATTGTCCCTGGGTTCAATGTTAATGAATCAACAATATGATATATTCAGCAAAAGGAAGAGGAAATTCGCTGATCTGTAATGAGGTCACTCTGCAAAGTGCTAAACTAATAACATTTGTAGTGAATGATGAAGCCATCAGAAAGATGGGGAAGTAACTAAAGTCTGGGGTTCATGAGATGACAACCAATAAAATGCATAGTGGACGGCATTGCTGTGAGGCCGATAGCAAATACATTTATAGTCATGTTACCCAGAGTCAAGAAAATGCTAAACCCTTCTCAGCTAGTGATGGCTGGTTTGCACATTTCAAAGGGTGAAATGGCATGAAAATGTTAGACTTGCAGGTGAGGCAGATTCTGCAGATAGGAGGCTGTAGAAGAACTTTAAAAATGCCTGCTGAGGGATACCTGGGTGGCTAGCGTCTGCCTTCAGCTCAGGTCGTGATCCCAGGGTCCTGGGATCAAGTCCCGCATCGGGCTCCTTGCTCAGAGGGGAGCCTGTTTCTCCCTCTGCCTGCCACTCCCCCTGCTTGTGGGTGCTCTCTCTCTCTCTCTCTCTCTCTCTCCCTCTGACAAATAAAAAAAAAAATGTTTTAAAAAAATGCCTGCTGAGGGGCACCTGGTTAGCTTAGTCGGTTAAGCATCCAACTCTTGATTTCAGTTTAGGTCATGATCTCAGGGTTGTGAGATGGGACTCTGCACTAGGCGTGGAGCCTGTTTAAGATTCTCTCTCTCCCTCTCCCTCTGCCCCATCCCTCCTCTCCCTCTCTTAAAAAAAATTCCTGCTGAATTTTATATAGGAAAAGAGTTATATGGAAGAGCAGATTCAAGGCTGATGTGACTGGCTTATTTTTTTAAGGACTTTGGCAAATGAACCTATACAATGCAAATAGTATTTTGGGTGACAAAAATGTTAGACCAGAGACTTGCAGGAACAGAACTCTGTATTTCCCCCAAGAACAATAATTCATTTTTTGTTAATTCAGTGTTCACAGCCATCTTTATAGAACACAATTACTGCAAATAATGAGACTCCACTATACTTGATCTACATATGTGCATAGTCATCATGTTTGAACATGAGACTGGTGTTTGTTTGTGACTGACATGTAGCTTACACTCTATTGTTTACTATCAAAGAGACTGGGTCTAATTGCACTTTTTCTCTTCATTACTGTGTATTCAAGACTTGGCTCAAAAATCACAACCTAGAGGTATACCTTGGTGGCTCAATTGGTTGAGTGAATGAGTCTTGATTTCGGCTCAGGTCATGATCTCAGAGTTCTGTGTTTGAGCCCTGCGTTGGGCTCTTTGCTCACTGGGGAGTCTGCTTGAAGTTCTCTCCCTCTCCCCCTGCCCCCCCCTTGCTTGCTCTCTCTCTCTCAAATAAATAAATAAATCTTTAAAAAGAAGATCACAATCTAGACCTGCCTCTCATAACTGTTAGCAGTTGTCTAGAGCCCACATGTATACTTCCTTGTTTAATGCTCCCTCATTCATGGTGTTTCACCCAAGAGACAATGAAATGCTTTGCAGATTTTGTTGCCTGGTCATAAGTAAAAGACTGAATCTACTCCTCTGCTTATCCCTGAGGAGCCTTACAGCAGGTGGAGGTGGGGTTCAGCATTTAAATAAAGCTGATTGATGACACTGCAATCTGCTGCCAAATTTTTTTATTGGAAAATTGTTCACTACTTATCAGAGAAAAAAAGAATTAAATGAAGATAGGAGAAGTTTATTCTTTTTTATTTCTATTTTTTATTTAAATTCAATTCATCAACATATAGTACATCATTAGTTTTTGATATAGTGTTAAATGATTCATTACTTGTGTATATAACACCCAGTGCTCATCACATCACGTGCCCTCCTTAATACCCATCACCCAGTTACCCCATCCCCCCCCCACCTCCCTTTCCTCAATCCTCAGTTTGTTTCCCGGAGTCAAGAGTCTCTCATGGTTTGTCTTCCTCTCTGATTTCTTCCCATTCAGTTTTCCTTCCCCCATGATCCTCTGCACTATTCCTTATGTTCCACATATGAGTGGAACTATATGATAATTGTCCCTCTCTGATTGGCTTATTTCATTTAGCCATAACACCCTCCAGTTCCATCCATGTTGACGCAAATGGTAGGTTTTTATCCTTTCTGATGGCTGAGTAATATTCCATTGTATATACGAACCACATCTTCTTTATCCATTCATCTGTTGAAGGGCATCTTGGCTCCTTCCACTGTTTGGCTATCGTGGACATTGCTGCTGTGATCATTGGGGTGCAGGTGCCCCTTCGGATCACTACATTTTTATCTTTGGGGTAAATACCCAGTAGTGCAATTGCTGGGTCATAGGGTAGCTCTATTTTTAACTTCTTGAGGAACCTTCATACTGTTTTCCAGAGTGGCTGCATGATCTTGCATTCCCACTAACAGTGTAAGAGGGTTCCCTTTTCTCCACATCCTCACCAACATTTGTTGTTCCCTGTCTTCTTAATTTTAGCCAGTCTGACTGGTATAAGGTGGTATCTCATTGTGGTTTTGATTTGCATTTCCTTCATGACAAGTGATGTGGAGCATTTTTTTGTGTCTATTGGGCATTTGTATGTCTTCTTTGGAGAAGTGTCTGCTCATGTCTTCTCCCCATTTCTTGAAGAATCAAAGTATAACAATTCCCTACCTACCTCAGAGGAGTAAGGATATGCATTGCTTGATGTCCTTGATTCTCCAGTCATGGTCTGGATCTCTAAGGATCCCTCTCAGACTTTCAGAGCATACATGGTATAAAAAAAATTCATAATATACTAAGATTTTCTTTGCTCTTTTCATTTGCACTAACGGAGACAACAAATAATGAGTGTACCTGTTGGTGCCTTCATGAAAATGAAGGTAGTCAGTTCCTGTCATTTATGATGAATGGGAAGTAAGCACAAAGCACCTCCACTTCACACTGTCTATGGGCGGGGGGGCTGTCTTGAGAAAAAGCTCTTGTGCAATTGTTTGAGGGGAAGCTGAAATAGCTACCTTTTTCAGAGACCATCTTTTTTTTTTTTTTTTTTTCAAGAGCGAGAGCATGCACACATGCATGAGCAGTGGGGAGGAGTAGAGGTTGGGGGGAGAGGGAGAGAGAGAATCTTTAGCATGCTGTACTCCCAGCATAGCCAGATGCGGGGCTCAGTCTCAAGACTCTGAGATCATGACCTGACCTGGAATCAAGAGTTGGACACATAAGGGATAGAGCCACCCAGGCGCCCTTCATAGACCATCATTTTTAATTAAAAGAATGACTGACAGAAATTGTGGTTATTCAAAGTTGGGAATTTGGCAGACATTTTCCTTGAAATATGAAGTGAATCATTCATCTCAAGGAAAACAAGTAACAGTGCTTATTGCCCATAATAAAACTCGTACTTTCAAGTGAAAATTAGAATTTTGGAAAACTTGTATTCTTCACTATGAACTTGATACTTTTTTTTTTTAAAGATTTTTATTTATTTATTTGGCAGAGAGAGACACAGCGAAAGAGGGAACACAAGCAGGAGGAGAGGGAGAGGGAGAAGCAGGCTTCCCGCCGAGTAGGGAGCCCGATGCGGGGCTCGATCCCAGGACCCTGGGATCATGACCTGAGCCGAAGGCAGACACTTAACGACCCCAGGCACCCCTGAACTTGATACTTTAATACTTAAAGACTTTTCTGAGGATACTAGTGATGTTATATGCAAATGTGTTTTTTATGTATCATATGAAATTTGTCAACATTTGGAAGATCTGCTTAACTCCATGAACCAATATTTTCCATGCTTGATGTTACATTGCATGATGTTACAAAATTATACATAGATTTTTAAAAAAACATGCAAAGTGCAAGGTAGACCAATAGATTTAACCTTGTTGAGTATGAAATATTCGTTTTTGTGGCTTCAAGTTTCACATTGCAAATAACCTTTAAGAAACTATTGTTGAGTTTTGATGTAGTATTAAAAGAGAGTATCCACAATTATAGGAAAAATGCCATAAAAATACTATTCCATTTTCTAACTGAATACATGGGTGAAGCAAAACAATGTGACCAAAGCAATTTATTGTAAGAGATCTAACTCAGAAGTATATATAAAGATACTGGATGGCTGGCTTTTTATTAAGACAAATATTACAGTTCTTCTGATGTACAAAAACATTACTCTTCTCACTAGTTTTTGGAAAACATAATTATTTTGCATTAAAATGTTTTATATATTAGCATGTATTAGGTTTATTATTATTTCTTACATTTAAAACAAATAACTTTAAAAAATTATAGTATTAATTTGTAGTATAGTAATTGTTGGTAGATGCAGCCAAAACAAACAAATCCTCTTTGGGTCCTTAATCATTTTTCAGAGAGTTGAGTCCTAAAATCATAAGTTTGAGAGCTGCTATACCACATGTTGCAAATGTCTCAATAGTATAAAGCTTCATTATTGTCTTTCAAAAAGTTATTCTTAAAAATAAAAATGGCAGTCAGGGCAATTAAAAGAAGGGTCTTAGGACTCAGTGATTTTTACTGCCAGTTGAAGTAGTGCTATTTGGCACAGTCCCTGGGGCAAAAAATACATGGAAAAGAGAGGACAGTAGAATGTCCACTCAGTTGCTGTGTGGTGAAAAGATGCAGATACACCACAAAAATGGAAGAAATATTTTGTTTGCTTGAGGTCTAAAGTATCAGTCAACTGGTACAGAATAATACCTCTTCTTATTCATGGTGTGTGTTAAGATGCTAACTAACATCTATTGAGAACAATCAGGTTTTCACTTGCATGATCTTGTTTCCTTTCCTTACAACCCAGTGAAGTGGGTACTACGTCACCATTTCGTAGATTGTGGAAAACATGGCTCATTGATGAAGCTGAAATCACATAGAGGGTGGGAGAGTTAGGACTCAGATTGGATATTCTCAGCACCACATTGGTCTGAGAAAGATTTTGTTTTTTTCTCTTTAGGTTTCCAGCCACATGCATACAATGAATAAAGCCTAGTATGTTTGAATTTTAAATTATTTACGAAATTAATGCATGGCAAAATTAAAAATAAACATAAAAGGCAAGACAATTACCCATCTGTATTTGTTTTTACTAATGAAATAGTTACCATATACTCCATTAATCTCTATATTACCTTCATATATATATATATATGTATATATATATATACATTTTTAGGTGTCATTAATATTCCTCTTTAACACTTTTAGTTTTCTAAGTAGAATTTAACTGTATGCTATACCATAATTTATTTAATAAATTCCTATTATTGGGGATCAGATACATTTCCAACATTTTGCTATTGTAAATAATGTAGCGATAGATGCTCTTCAATTATAATTTAGAATATATCCATAATTGCTTTTCCAGAAAAAGATTAAAATTATAATTATTGGTATGCACCTCTGAATTGTACTGCAGAGATGTTTTAACTGTTAATTTAAATATATTCTAATATTTACTGTCAGTTTACTACTGGAATAAATGTTTTTGTTTTAATGTTAATTTTTATCTGTTTTTATCACTAATGTCACTAATGAGTTTTACGTTGTTCCTGATAATCATAGGCCATATGCAGTTTTTATTTCACAGTTGCAATTTTTATTTTTTTCATGTGTTTTCTTTTTTTTTTTTCAGTTTCAAGTTTTTATTTAAATTCCAGCTAGTTAACATGTCGTGTAATATTAGTTTCAGGAGTAGACTTTAGTGATGCATCACTTGCATATAACACCCAGTGCTCATCACAAGTGCCTTCCTTGATGCCCATCCCCTGCCCACCTCCCTCCATCAACCCTCAGTTTGTTCTTTATAGTTATGGTTTGCCTCTCTCTTTTTCCCCCCCATATTCATCTCTTTCATTTCTTAAATTCCACCTATGAGTGAAATCATATGGTATTTGTCTTTCTCTGACTGACTAATTTCACTTAGCATAATGCATTCTAGCTCAATCCACATCATCACAAATGGCAAGATTTCATTCTTTTTTATGTCTGAGTATTATTTCATTGCATATATATATACCACATCTTCTTTATCCATTCATTGGTCTATGGACATTGGGCTCTTTCCATAATTTGGTTATTGTTGATAATGCTGCTATAAACATCAGGGTGCATGGCCCTTTGAGTCAGTACTTTTGTATCTTTGGGTAAATACCCAGTAGTGCAGTTACTAGATTGTAGGGTAGTTCTATTTTCAAATTTTTGAGGAAACTTCATACTGATTGCCACAGTTGCTGCACCAGTTTGCATTCCCACCAATAGTGCAAGAGGGTTCCTTTTCCAACATTTATTGTTTCTTGTGTTTTTTATTTTTGTCATTCTGACAGGTGTTAAGTGATATCTCATTGTAGTTTTGATTTGTATTTTTCTGATGATGAGTGATGTGGAGCATCTTTTCAAATGTCCATTAGCCATCTGTATGTCTTCTTTGGAAAAATATCTGTTCATGTCTTTTGCCTAATTATTAACTGGATTATTTGGTTTTGGTGTGACTTTGATAAGTTCTTTATAGATCTTGGATACTAATCCTTCATCAGATATATCATTTGCAAATATCTTCTCCCATTCCGAAGGTTGCCTTTTAGTTTTGTTGATTGTTTCCTTTGCTTTGCAGACGTTTTTATTTTGTTGTAGTCCCAGTAGTTCCTTTTAGCTTTTATTTCCCTTGCCTCCAGAGTCATGTCTAGTAAGAAGTTGCTAAGGCCAATGTAAAAGAGGTTATAGCTTGTGTTCTCCTCTAGGATTTGATGGTTTCCTGTCTCACATTTAGGTCTTTCATCCATTTTGAATTTATTTGTGTGTAGGGTATAAGAAAGTGGTCAGGTTTCTTTCTTTTGCATATTGCTGTCCAGTTTTCCCAAAACCACTTGTTGAAGGACTGTCTTTTTCCATTGGATATTCTTTCCTGCTTTGGTGAAGATTACTTGACCAAATATGTGGGTCCATTTCTGAGTTTTCTATTCTGTTCCATTGATCTGTGTGTCTGATTTGTGTCAGTACCATACTGTCTTGATCACTACAGCTTTGTCATATAACTTGAAGCCTGCAGTTGTCATGCCTCCAGCTTTGCTTTTCTTTATCAAGGTTGCTTTGGCTATTAAGGGTCTTTTGTGGTTCCATACAAATTTTAGGATTGTTCGCTCTAGCTCTGTGAAAAATGCCAGTGGTATTTTGATGGAGATTACATTAAATGTGTAGATTGCTTTTGGTAGTATAGACATTTTAACAATATTTGTTCTTCTAACCCATGAGCATCTAATGTTTTTCCATTTCTTTGTGTCCTCTTCAGTTTCTTTCATAAGTGTTCTATAGTTTTCAGAGACCAGGTCTTTCACCTGTTTGGTTAGGTTTATTCCTAGGTATCTAATGGTTTTCGGTGCAATTATAAATTAGATCGATTCCTTAATTTCTCTTTCTGCTGCTTCATTTTTGTTGTATATAAATGCCACAGATTTCTGTACATTGATTTTGTATCCTTCAACTTTACTGAATTTTTGTATCAGTTCTAGCAATTTTTTGGTGCAGTCTTTTGGGTTTTTTACATAGAGTATTATTTCATCTGCAAATAGTGAAGGTGTGACTTCTTCCTTGCAGATTCGGATGCTTCTTATTTCTTTTTGTTGTCTGATTGCTGAGGCTAGGACTTCTAGTACTATGTTAAATAGTAATGGTGAAACTGAACATCCCTGTCTTTTTCCTGAGCATTGAGGAAAAGCTCTCTGTTTTTCCCCATTGAGGATGATATTGGCTGTGGGATTTTCATATATGGCCTTTATGATGTGAGGATGTTCCCTCCATCCCTACTTTCTTGAGGGTTATTACCAAGAATGGATGCTATACTTTGTCATATGCTTTTTCTGAATCTATTGTGAGGATCATATGGTTCTTTTATTAATGTGGTGTATCATGTTGATTGAATTTTGAATATTGAACCACTCTTGCAACCCAGGAATAAATCCCTCTTGATTGTTGTGAATAAATCTTTTAATGTACCATTGTATTTGATTAGCCAGAATCTTTTTGAGAATTTTTGCATCTATATTCATCAGGGATATTGGTCTATAATTCTCATTTTTAGTAAGGTCTTTGTCTGGCTTTGGAATCAAGGTAATTCTGGCCTTCTAGAATGAGTTTGGAATTTTGCCTTCCATTTCTATTTTTTGGAACAGTTTGAGAAGAATAAGTATTAACTCTTATTTAAATGTTTGGTAGATCCCTTAGGAAGCCACCTGGCCCTGGACTTTTGCCTTTTGGGAGATTTTTGATTACTGATTCAGTTTCTTTGCTGATTATCACTCTGTTCAAGTTTTCTTTTCCTTTTTGTTTTTTAGATTTATTTATTTATTTTAGGGAGAGACAGATCATGAGTGGGAGGGGCAGAGGGAGAGGGAGAGAGAATCTCAAGCAGACTCCCCACTCAGTGTGGAGCCTGATATGGGCCTTGATCTCACGACCTGAGATCATGACCTGAGCCAAAACCAAGAGTCAGACGCTTAATGAACTGCACCACCCAGGCCCCCCTTTTCAAGTTTTCTGTTTCTTCCTGTTTCAGTTTTGGTAGTTTATATGTTTCTAGGAATTTATTCATTTCTTCCAGGTTGCTCAATTACTTGCATATAATTTTTCATAGATTCTCTTACAATTGTTTGTATTTCTGTGATGTTGGTTGTGATCTCTCCTCTTTCATTCGTGATTTTATTTATCTGGGTCCTTTCTCTTTTCTTTTTGATGAGTTTGGCTAGGGGTTTACCAATTTTGTTAATCCTTTCAAAGAACCAGCTCCTGGTTTCATTGATCTGTTATACTATTTGTCTGTTTGTTTCTATGTCATTTATTTCTGCTCTCATCTTTATTATTTCCCTTCTTCTACTGGCTTTAGGCTTCATTTGGTGTTCTTTTTCTAGTTCCTTTAGTTGGAAGGTTAAGTTGAGTATTTGAGATTTTTCTTGCTTCTTGAGGTAGTATTACTATATATTTCCCTCTTAAGACAGCTTTTGCTGCTTTCTAAAGGTTTTGGACCATTGTGTTTTCATTTCCATTTGTTTCCATGTTTTTTTTTTTTTTTTTAAATTTCTTCTTTAATTTCCTGGTTGACCCATTCAATCTTTAGTAGAATGTTCTTTAACCTACATGTATTTTTGGTCTTTCCAAATTTTTTCTAGTAGGTGACTTCAAGTCATAGTGTTGTGGTCAGAAAATATACATGATATGATCTGAACCTTTTTGTACTTTTGTTGAGGCCTGACTTGTGACCCAGTGAATGATCTATTCTAGAGAATGTCCATTGTGCACTTGAATAGAATGTATATTCTGCTGCTTTAGGATGAAATGTTCTGAATATATCTTTAAAGTCTACCTGGTCTAGTGTGTCATTCAAAGCCATTGTTTCTTTGTTGATCTTCTGCTTAGATGATCTCTCCATTGATGTAAGTAGGCTGTTTAAGTCTCCTACTATTTTTGTATTATTATCAATGAGTTCCTTTATATTTGTTATTGTTTTATGTATTTGGGTGCTACCAAGTTGAGGGCATAGATTTTTACAATTGTAAGATCTTCTTGTTGGATAGACCCCTTTATTGTGACATAGTGACCTTCTTCATCTCTTGTTATAGTCTTCGTTTCAAAATCTAGTTTGTTTTATATAAGTATTGCTACCCCAGCTTTCTTTTGACATTTATTTACATGACAAATGGTTCTCCATCCCCTCACTTTCAATCTGCAGGTGTCTTTATGTCTAAAATGAGTCTCTTGTAGGCAGCATATAGATGAGTCTTGGTTTTTTATCTATTCTGATACCCTCTGTCTTTTGATTGGAGCATGTAGTCCATTTACAGTCAGAGTGATTATTGATTGATATGTATTTAGTGCCATTTATTACTTGTTTTGTCATTGGTTCTGGAGACTTTCTCTGTTCCTTTCTTGTCTTTGTCGCTTTTGGTCTTTCTTTTCCCACTCAGTGAGTCCCCTTTAATATTTCTTGCAGGTCTGGTTTAATGGTTACAAACTCCTTTAGTTTTTGTTTGTCTGGGTAATTCTTTATCTCTCTGAATGATAGCCTTGCTGGATAGAGTACTCTTAGCTGCACACTTTTCCCATTCAGCATGTTGCGTAAATATCTTCTTACCTGTCAATTTTCTGTGGAGAGGTCTTCTGCTAACCTTATATGTCTTTCCTTGTAAGTTAGGGACTTGTTTTGTCTTGTTGCCTTTAGTATTTTTTCTTTATCTCTATAATTTGCAAATTTACCTATGATGTGTCTTCGTGCTGGCCTGCTTTTGCTGATTTTAATGGGAGTTCTCTGTGCCTCCTGGATTTGACTGTGTATTTCTTCCCCAGATTAGGGAAGTTTTCAGCTATAATTTCCTGAAATAAATGTTCTGCCCCTTTTCCCTCTCTTCTGAGACTCCTATGTTATGAATGTTATTATGATTCATGGAGTCACTTAGTTCCCTAAGTCTACATTCGTGATCTATTATTTTTCTTTTCCTCTTCTTTTCAGCTTCATTATTGTCCATAATTTTATCTTCTGTGTCATTTACTCATTCCTCTGCTTCTTCCATCCTTGTGGTTGTTACATACAGTCAGTTCTCATCTCAGTTGTAGCATTTTTTATTTAGGTCTTTTATCTTTGTGGTAAGGGACTTACTGGTGTCTTCTATGCTTTTCTCAAACCAAGCTAGTATCCTTATGATTGTTTCTTTCAATTCTGAATCAGGCGTATTACTTATATCTGTTTTGATTAGATCACTGGCCATGACCTTTTCTTGTTATTTCTTTTGGGATGATTCCTCTGTTTGGGCATTTTGTCTAGGTCTCTATCTTCTCTGTGTTAAGAAAGGCTGATATGTTTCCTGCTCCTGAGAGTAATGGCTTTATGAAGAAGAGGTTATATACTGTCCAGGGCCCAGTGCTTCAGGAAGTGTCTCTGGTATATGCTGTGTGTACTCTGCTGCTGTGTTTTGGCTGCTCTTTCCCTCAGGTCAGTCCTCTGCAGAGTTTCTCCTGCCTGCAGTGGGGAGTGTTTGGACCTTAGCCAGAGTGCAGTGAGTTTTAACTATGTGTGCTCTGTCTACTTGTTAAAAGAGACCTGATCCTTTTTCCACTAGAGGTGAAACTTTGCAGAAGTCTGTGGTCACTAGATGTGTTACATGTGGGGGCTTTGTGCTGGTCTTCTGGGAAAGGGGCCCCTGCCCTTGTTTTCAGGCACACTTGTCCTAGAAAAGCAGCGCCCACAGAGCATAGGGGGACAGGGCTTGGTGTAAGTGATTTAGGCCACCACTGCTGATGCTGTGTTGGCTAACGAACTCAGTTTATGCTGAGGGTCAGGGGAGGGAAATGGCACCTGCCACCTCTTATCCCTGAGAAGCAATGCCGCCTCTCCCAGGTGTACTCCAAGAAGGGGGAACCATCTCTCCCAGTGCATCCTAGGGGATTCTCAGATCATTTGTCTGCTCCTTGGCTATCTGCCCCCCTTCTCCATAGGAGCACTGCAGCACCCTCAGAGCTCCACCCAGCCACACCGTGGACCTCTAAAACTCCAGTATTTCAGCCCTGCTGGTTGTAAAAACTCACGAAAATCAGCCCTTCTCATTTTCCCAGTCAATCTTAGGGGAAGTGTTTTCTTTGTGTGATCCCCTATATGCTTCTCTCTCTCCCTCTCTCTTTTCTCTCCATGACCAGGGATCCCTTCCCTCCATAGCACCCAAGATCCGTTTCTCCCCCAAACCACATCTCTGCACTGCCTACCTTCCATGATGTGGCTTCTTTTCTCCCTCTAGTTGTGCAGTTTGTTCTGTCAGTCCTCAGATTGGTTTCTTGGGTGTTCATATGATTTGATATTTATGTAGCTGTGTTCAAGGGGTGAGGCAAGCCAAGGATCCTCCTATAACTTCATCATCTTAGTTCCTCCTGCCACGCGCAGTTTAAAAAAATCTTCATTAACTATTGAAATATTACTAGAAGTAATCATTATAAACAACACTTACATATTAATTACTATGAGTCAGGAACTGTTTTAAATGCTGTGTATATATGTGTGTGTGTATACAATTTTTTTTTTTCCTGAAAACACTTTGAGATAATATAACAGTTAGTTAGGCCAAAATATGCTGGTGCAACAAACAACCCTCAAATCTCTCAAGCATACTACAACTACAAAGTTTTATTTCTTGCTCACAGTGCATAACTATTGTTGACCAACAGCATCTCTGCTTTACCTTTTCTTCATTTTAAGACCCTGGCTGAAGAATTAGCCCCTAGTCAATGTTTTGACAAAGAGGAAAGAGAGAGGGCTTAAGCACACAGTGATTCATAAAACTTCTGTACGTATTGGGTATTCACCACTTTTGTTAACATTGCTTTGACCACAAAATTTCAAATGGCTACACCTGTCTTAATGGGATAAAGATGCACAATACTTCCATGTCAAGGGGCACCACAAGTCACAGGATCCATCATGCTTTCAGTGGTGAATGGAAAGTATTACCTTCTTATAAGAAGGGTTGCCAAATATTTAGGAGCAAAAAGTAAAATCTATCACATTAGATACAGTCATTTTCCACATTTTATAGATGAGAAAACTGGGATACAGAGAGTTTACATAACTTATTCATGCTCAGAAATTTAATAAATGGTGGAGCAGGGTGTAAGCCCAAGCACTCTGGTTTCAGGACTGTGCTTTGGCCCAATGATAAGAAAAAAAATGTGTCCAGTAAAAATCACCTTAGGTGATTTTAGGAGTACTATGATTATACTCATAGGTATTTATAAATACCATCAGGTATTTTATAAATACAACAGCTCTATAATTTATTGTCTAAACATGGACTCTTTTTCTTTGATAAATGCTAAATCTGATGGGATGCATTGACTAGTTTTCACCTGGGAGTATCTCAAAAAAATGAAGATGAGTGGTTAACCTCGAGGCAAATTTTATAATGTTCTGTATTGGTCAGTTATTAAGGGCTTTGGCAAGTTTGGGTAAAGAGTACTAATCATGTAAATACAGAGACTTCACTGCCAAATACATGAAGTAATACCCTCTAATGCATTGTAAATTTCTAAGTTGGGTTTGCTGCTTTGCTGCATACTATAAATGAAACTTATTAATATTTGTAGTGTTTCCCAAGATGGTTTCTAAAATCTGTTCTATTTTAGTTCATTTTAGCTACCATTTAAAATAATAGTTATTCTTAAAGGAAGCCAAATAATAGTTCTAAAGTTTTAATAGCTAGAGTAGAATAAATAATAAAATGTACACTGAGAATTGATTAGTATAAAAATGAAAAGGACCAAGATTTTCTGACCTTGGATTCTGTGCTTATTGTTTTGTGTGCTCAGTGAGGGAATTTATAAATGCAGCTGAGTATACAAACTATAAAACCTCATTAATTTCAGCATTGCTTATTCATGTACTAGAAACCTTTAGGGGAGTTTTGGTTTATAAGTTTTTCTAAGTTTACCAGAGTCATTAGTTGTCTGGTACAACTTATATTTACAAGGTTCCCATTGGTTGGTATCTAACATTTGAAATTGAAAAACTTAAAAGTGAAACATAAATTCCTCATAGAGAACTGACAACAGGATCTAAAATAAGCAGGTGACTCTCAAAAGAAATAATTATAAAAATATATGTCATATTATTTGTGACATTATTTGTGAGTAAACATCCTTTAAATTAAAATGAAAAACCATTTCATCTATGAAATGGGCAAAGATTAAAAAATAGCATTCATTTTTGATGGGGGTGTGGTCAAATGTCCATTCTTATATATATATACATATATATAAAATATATATATATACATATATTTATATATACATATATGTGTATATATATATATATATATATACTGACCCAACTTTTATGGAAAGTAATCTAAAATAATAAGCAAGATTTTATAAATATTTTTAACATTGATATCAAGGAATTTATCCTTTGGAAATATTCATAAATTTTTAATGAATATTTATGTTCCAACATTATTTCTAATATTGAAAAACTTGAAATAATAATGAAGTTTAAGTAAATTATAGTCTGTCCATATGAAGGAATCTTATGTAGTAATTTTTTTTTAAATGCCTTCAAATAAGGCATCAGAATAAATACTAATTTTCAGTGTTGAGTGAAAATAGCAGACTATAAAATTGTTAAACAGAGGATGATCACAATTTTAAAAATAAAAGTAGGAGGAAATATAAATATGTACCAAATTTTTAACAGCAGTTCAATTTGAACTGTATTATGGGAAAATGGGTGACTTTTGTTTTCTTTCCCAAACTGTCGGTATTTTCCAAATATTCTGCTATTATAATCAGTGTTATAATCAGAAAAAAAATTACCAAATGAATTTAAACCATTAGAAATTGAAATTTATTAGTGGGATGTTGCTTCTTGGAGGAGTATTTTTTTTTTTTTTAAGATTTTGTTTACTTATTTGAGAGAGAAAGAGAGAGAGCATGAGCGGGGGGAGGGCAGAGAGAGAGGGAGAAGCAGACTCCCTGCTGAGCAGGGAGCCCAACTTGGGGCTCAATCCCAGGACCCTGGGATCATGACCCGAGCCGAAGGCAGACGCTTAACTGACTGAGCCAACCAGGCACCCCAGGGAGGAGTATTTTTTAACTCGTTGACTACCATCTGGTTTGCTACATATCTTTAAATCCATAACATATTTGTGTAGTTCATTTACTCCACCTACAATCCTGTCATTTGTGTTACTAAATAGAATCTATGTTTAATGAATTGAATTTGCGATATAAATCCAGAAAATTAAAATGATTTTCTCATTTCAGTTTCATACATTTCCTTCCTCAGATGAAAGTGTGTTTCTCAAATTGTAATTGTGGATGGGTGGGTGGATGGATGAATATATACATAGATAGATAGATAGATAGATAGATAGATAGATAGATAGATAGATA